>NC_142841.1:32424242-32727272 GCF_061612785.1 Hesperophylax consimilis
AGATAGCACGTTCCTTATGAACACTCTGAACGATCTATTCTTTAGGTATTCCTGTATCAGTCTCGTTAGGTATATGGGCGTGTTAGTGCGGTGCAGCTTATGCACGAGCCCGTCAATCCATACGGTGTCGAATGCCTTCTCTAGGTCGATGAGCGCAGCGGCGGTGAAGCGATGTTCGTTAAATTTTCTTGCGATAAATTCCGCTACTCTGGTGAGTTGATGGGTCGTGGAGTGCCTCTTTCTGAAGCCGAACTGCTCGTCTGGCAAAGTCTTGTTGTCGTCGTGGTGTGGTACAAGCCTGTTGAGTATAATTTGTTCAAATACCTTGCTCAGCGTAGATAATAGGCTAATCGGCCGGTAACTTGTCGGTTGCGTTCTATCTTTATTCGGCTTTGCGAAAGGCAGCACGGTCGCCGATTTCCAAATCTGGGGGAAATGCCCGGTCATGAGGCAGGCATTGAACAATTTTGTTGTGTAGATGATGGCTTTTTGAGGAAGATGTTTGAGTAGAATGTTGTGTATTTGATCGCTTCCCGGCGCCTTGTTCGTTCTGAGTCGCTTGATTGTGACCGCAATCTCGCTCGGCGTTGTGAAATGAATATCTTCAGCGTTTGTCTGCTCCGCTTCGTTCAAATCTCGTAGAGAGTCAGCTACGATCCGGTCCGTAGCCGGGTCGGAAAGGCCGTCTGTAGCGGCGTAAGCTCTCTCGAACCCGTCGGCGAGTGTTTCAGCTTTTTCTTGTAGCGAAAGCGCCGTCCCGGGGCCGTTCAATTTCTGTAGCGGGGGAATTGTGTAATCTTTATGTCTCAGCGCGCTCGCCATTTTCCATAGGGAATTATCCTTCGGCGTGAGCGACGCAACTTTTTTGTCCCAAAGTTCGCGCTTGAGTTCTGCGATTTCGGTCTTGATTTCCCTCTGCAGGCAGTTGTACGCTGTCTTGAAGTATTCGTCACGCGTGCGGTGGTACATGCGTCGCAGGCGATTTTTGTCCTTGATGAGCGATAAAACGTGTTCGGGAAGCTTGATCGTGTATGAATGTATTTCTTTGAGAGGAATGTGTGTGTCTTGTGCTGTTTGAAGAATCTCTGTGAGAGTGCTTGTAGCTTCGTCGATTTCTTGTGGCGAGCGCAGAGTTCCCGAAGTGAGATGAATTCGTTCGTTGACTTCTTTTTTGAATCCTTCCCAGTTCGCATCCTTGTAATTTCGCTGTTTTCTGGGGGTCCTTGAAGTTGTGCCGCCTATAGTAAAGCTCACGGGCAGGTGGTCCGAAGACAGTTCGTCTAGTGTGCGCAGTGGAGATATTGTCTTGACATTTTTCTCGAGTACTATGTCCAGTGTACTCGGATATCTAGATCGTTGCGAGTAGTACGTAGGTCTGTCGGGCGCCATTATCGAATAGGTATTTGTCTGCATGTGTGTAAAGAGCGTATTTCCGTTCGCATTTCCTCTGTAGTTATTCCAATAGTTGTGTTTGGCGTTCAAGTCGCCTCCCATCACAACAATCGGTCCCAGATTGAGCAATTTATTGAGATCTTCTCTCACTAGGTTGTGTTGGGTGCAGTATACGGAGATGATGGTATGCGCTCTACCCTCTATGGTGACTTCGATAATCGTGGCTTCAGCGTGCTTCAACTTCGGAGTAGGTATTCTTGTGGACGTCATAGATTGCCGAACGAATATTGCGGTTCCTCCGCCTGATCTTCCTTGTCGATCGTCACGATAAATCTCGAAACCTTGCACTCTCAGCGGTACGCTTGGATTCAAGTGAGATTCTGATAGGAGAATAATGTCGGTGTGTAATTCGTTTGCCAAAGCGAGCAGTTCGTCTGTCTTGTTGCGCACGCTAAATGCGTTCCATACGAGGACTTTCACCGTCTCGGTATTAGGCATCGAGGGTGTCTAGGAGCTCAATCAGGATGACGAGCTTGTCTGCTCTTGTTGCGCAGCGGGCGAGCTGTGATCGCATCCTCAGGAGGCCTTGGAGCAGGGCCATCAGGTCCAGGTTGTCATCTGAAGAGGTGGGCGCGCGCACGGGCTCCTGCTGTGGGCGTGGCTGTGGGGGCGGCGCGGTCTCGCGCTGCTCTTGGGCGGGGGCGGTGCCTCCGGCTACGTTGGCCCATGTGCGTCCATCCGTCCTCGGCTGAGGAGGTGGCCTGCTCGGGTTCTGTTCTGCCGGCGGGCGTTGGGCCCTTCTGGCAGGTCGCTGCTGTATTGAGGCGACGTACGCTACCCGCTTGGGGCAGCCTCGGTAATTGGCGGGATGCGGGCCTGAGCAGTTGCAGCATGCGGCGGGCTCATCTCTCGTCTTCTTGGGGCATTCTGCCGAAGCATGCTCCAGTAAGCATTTTACGCACCTTGCTGTGTGCGAGCAGTTTCGGGACCCATGCCCGAAGTCTTGACATCTGTAGCACTGAGTGCCGTGCTGAAGGTGGTTGCTCCTGTGCTTCTGGAGTCGAATTCGGCAGTGGCACAGGTACTTGACGGCCGCGCGCAGCTGTCCCATGTTGACTTCCTTATTGAAGTGCGCTAAGTATATGGGATATTCTATTGAGGCGGTCATCTTGACCACCTTCACTGCTGGGAATCCCTGCGATTCCAGGTCTGCCTTGATATCTTCCACTTCTACGAGCGGCAGGCCCTTGATGACGGCCTTTTTCATCTTTTCTGCTTCGGCCGTGAATGTATGGAAGCCGCGAGCCTCCGCCCGCAGTCCATTGGTGAGGGCGCGATGGTCCTCCATCGTGCGCACGAAGATGTTGGCCGTGCCGCCCCTGTTATACCTGAAAGTAAAATGCTTACCAGCCCCCAGATGTCCTTGCACCGCAGCTGTGATCTGCGCGTGCGTCATGTTCCCCAGGGTCATCACAACCGGGGGAACGCGGTCTCTCCTGCCGGTACCTGCGGGAGAGAAATTATTATTAGTATTGGCACGCTTTATACGCGGCGCGCCGGCGCCTTCGCTTACCTCGGGCAACTCATCAAATCGGTTGCCACACTGGAGCGGTTGTGGTCCCCGTGGGGACATGGGCCTCTTCACGGGGTTGGACGGCCTCGTCCAGCCTCCATCCTGGGGGGCAGCCGTCTCCATCGGCTGCTGCGGTCTCGGGGGCGCCACGTAGGCCGACGCTGGGCCTATCGGGGGGCGCGTGGGGGCAGGACTGGGTCCTGCTGCCCAGGATGGGCCTGCTACGGGCTCCGTCATCTCGGTGGCGTCGGGCGTCGTGGGAGCCGTGGTGGTGGATGGTCTCCGGGTCCTTGGGTCCTCGGGGCGGGGCTGTGGTGCGGGGACCGTATAGCGCACGGTCCCGGTCTTCTTACGCAGCGCGATTTGGTGAGCGCCGGGCGGTACCACGACCGGGGAGTCCTCGTGGTCTTCAGGTAGCATCCTCGTCGGGAACATCTTGACATGCGGAAGTCTGTGTCTCCTCTTAAAAAGAGAGCACGTCTCGGGTGCTTGCGGGCGGTTTGTAGGGGCCAGCGTGGATCTTTATGTTGAGTAATACTTTGCGTGAAAAGTGTTGCCTTGAGAAAGGCAGTTGGGGGGCGCGAGCGCCTGCTCAGTGGGCCGGCGGGATTCCTCCGGCCGGCAAAAGTAGCGGGGCCTGGCTGAGTACACAAGCCAGACAAAAACGCTTGTGTGGTTGTGTCACAAACCACAAAAACGATCTATCCAATCTCTCTATCTATCTCTATCTCTATCTCTAATCTTTGTTCCCGGCCGCTTGAAAAACTTTGTCTACGAACGGCATCGATACCGCGTCGCCGGCTTACCTGCCGCGTTGATCGATGTCCAGCATTTTTTCTATGTAAAATTTACTAGGAAAAATCAATTTTTAAATGTTGCAAATGTTTATATTTTACTTGTTCATCCCCTCGGCGGTAGTCAAATAAACACTATTTTAGATATACTACCGCTGAGGAGATATTAAAAAAGCTGTTTTTCACACATATGTACAACCAATTTTGAACAATATTTTTTACCTTTTTTGCGTGTACAAAAATCCAGGAACCTCGTAGCATAGTGAATCTTATCTCTTTCTGAGCGCTATGTTACGGGGGACCTGGGAAAAATACTAACTTAACATGTTTTACAAATTTGATCGCTTTGAGATCATATTTACACATTTATTTACAAACTTTTCTTATTTTTTGTCGTATCTTGGCAAACAAAAAATCTAGTTGTCAAGATACACATTCTCATAACTACTATGCATTTAAACTATGTAATTGTCATTCATGTAAGCGTTCAAAATCTTTTCTAACTCGCAAATTTAAGCGACTACTTTCACCAGTGCTGCCGACAAAATGAATATGCAACATTTTGTCGGGGCCTATAAACTCATTGTTGGCGCGGGTACAATCCCCCACCACCTTTAGGCTCCCAACCCAATGTCGGGCGCGAGTCAGGCTAATCAAATATAAGCAGCCACATAATTGAAAATAAATTAGTTCATCTTTACCACCGAAACCAAGCGTTTTATTATCTACAAGTGACTCCTGCCCAACATCTGCCTCACCAAGTCTTCTGCTCCAAGATCTTCTGGTGTTACCTCTTCAAGACCAGCCGGCCCTCCTCTGGAAAACCGCCAACGCCAGAAGCGAGCAGAGACGACAGCACACCCAGTGCCCACTATTCACCAAGCCTGGGTGCGGGAGGCAGATTTCATCAAATATACTACTATCATCATCATCATCGGCCGTAAAGGAGCATTCTCATCGGTTGAAGACACGGTTTGGACCCGGCGCCTAAATCTACAGTCTTGTGCGGACTCCCGTCCAGTACAAGAAGATATCCTCAATTCTGACCTAAAGGCTTTGGAAGAATATTTCCTCAATTGGCGACTAAAGCCAAACGGGTCGAAAACAGTTGCGACAGCTTTTCATCTTAGCAATTCACAAGCGGATGCCAAACTCTGTATTCAGTTTGATGGAAAAAATATTTACCATGACCCCCACCCCCGCTATCTCGGAGTTACTTTGGACAGGAGCTTGAACTACCGTCAACACATGGAAACAGTCAGTAAAAAAACCAGGACAAGGCTTAACTTAGTTAATAAGCTAGCTGGAACTAGCTGGGGATGCGACGCCAACACGCTCAGAACAGCATCCATTGCCCTGGTTTTCTCAACGGCTGAATACTGTGCTCCAGTATGGGCTAGAAGCGCCCACACTTCCATGGTAGACGTTCAGCTTAATGCCACAATGCGAACCATCAGCGGGACTTTAAAATCTACTCCTCTCCCTTGGCTCCCCGTACTTGCAAACATAACCCCGCCAAACATCAGGCGAGAAATTGCAACACTGAGGGAATACAAGAAGGCGCTG
The DNA here is from genome assembly GCF_061612785.1 of Hesperophylax consimilis. Taxonomy (NCBI): domain Eukaryota; kingdom Metazoa; phylum Arthropoda; class Insecta; order Trichoptera; family Limnephilidae; genus Hesperophylax; species Hesperophylax consimilis. Next base: position 32,429,568 of record NC_142841.1, read on the forward strand.
CAAAAAAGCGCAATACCTCTACACGAAGATGTCGTCTCCCACCCGGCATGCCGCTTGAAGTCCCGAAAGCCCTTCTGGGCGGAAGGAGAGAGGCTTCTCCAACTACCTCTCACCCCAGAAGATATGTGGAAACTTGAGTGGCAAACGGCCAACGTGGGAAATGCCCATCTCATACAGGACCCCACCGAGAGACAGCCTGGGTTCTCACTGCCTCGCAAAACCTGGTCCGCCATCAATAGGTTAAGGTGCTCCCATAGCCGCTGTGCCCACATGATGCACAGATGGGGCCTTAAAGAGTCGGCGATGTGTGAATGTGGTGCGGTGCAGACTACCGAACATGTGGTCAACGAATGCCCGCTCCATTCATTCCCCGGCGGGATTGATGAGGTCCACATGACGACGCCTGAGGCCCTAAAATGGCTCGCAGATCTAGATGTCCCCCTCTGACCCCCCACCATACGAAAGAAGAAGAAGAAGTTCAAGCGATATCAAGTACCTAAATTATGGCGACATATACTCAGCGCTACTTAGTAGCTACTTTTTTTGACTTGACACAGATTGGCAGTGAATAGAAAATATATATTTGCCTGTATCTCCATCATCCGCGACGATTAACAACGTATACATACGCAAGCCGAACTGCCGAGCTGAACTTCAACTAATGGGAAAGAAACGAATCAACCGCAAATGGCGCGAAACGCCGCTTACAGTTGCTTCGTTCCTTCTCCGTAATTCGTGGCTTGGCTCGCCTTTCGGTTCGCAAATGTATACGTACCATAATATTTACGTAGAGTGTCCAGTGTTCAGTAACTAACTCAACTGGAATGCTGAAAACCTTCAGACACCTGCTCTTGCCCAACTTGTTTAATTAGTAAGTCGAACGGCGCCCCACCTGGACAGCACCCACCTAATTAAACTAGTTCTGTAACAGAACACCAAGAACACCTAGCGGCCAAAAGGATATTTCTAATTACTTCTTATAATAAATAAAAAACCAAAATTTCCTCTAAAATCGTAAGATTTGTAAGTAGGTACTTAAAAATTACCTACTTACTACGTAATTTATTGTTTTTTTTTAAATTAAAGTATTTGCCCAGATGATTCTATCTCAATGACAATTCTTTTTTCAAACTTTCTTCAGGCAGGTAGGTACCTTATTGTTTAAAAGATGCGAATAAGAAAGACAAAATAAACGATTTCACATTTGAAAAAAGAATCTTTCTTCAAATGTGAAATCGATGGCCCAGTATTAAACTGCAACAAGTCTAAATCTGTTGTTTTCAGATAATCCATATATTTTTTTTATATTATTATTATTTAAATATGAAAAAGTGTAAAATTTCAACAATTTTCAATGAAATTAATAGTTTAATGAAATGTACGGACACCATCGTCAGTTTTAAATGTAAACAATTCGAAATATTCGAAAATATTTTGAAACAGTTTGTTCGACTATTATGGATTTAAACATTTTTATTGAATTGCCTTTTGCCGAATCTTGTGGTACCCAAATCGTGATTTATGGTTTTCGGACTTGTTTCCTTTTAATACTGGGCCATCCAAGTAATAAGTCTAATATGGTACAGTTTTTTAAAGTTTTTTTTTATGTGGATAACGCACAAGATTCACCACTTCCAGCCGTCTAGAGCCAATGAAAGTGGGGAGGAGAAGGAGATGGGAAGAGGAAGGTGGGGAAGTACCTTGCTATTAAGATCTGGTCACAAAAACTCGGCTAAATCCATTTCAATCAACCTTTCAATTCTGAATGCACCAATACGATACTAGTATTTTCCACTCTAGAATGTACCGAAAATTTGCTATATATTATTTTAAATGGGTAAATTGTAATACCACAAATTAAATTTACTTGCATACTTTGGGATTTGTCATTATTTTTACCGCGTAAAATTTAAAAAGCCGCCTCAGATTTATAATTGTCAATCTGTAAATATGCGTTATTGTAAATTTGCTATAAAAAGAAGAGTTTTATTTGAACCACTAGTTAACAAGCGCGCAATATTCTTTAGAAGGCTGGAAAAAAACATAATTCTTTCGATTATTAATTTCTACGACTCGTCGATATTTATTGTTTTTGTGTTAATTCCGTCATAAATAATAATAAAATTATGACAAATCAAAATAAAATAATGATTATAAAAAATAAAAAAAACACACTATAAAATACTTACATTTAAACGCCATCAGTTTCTCTCTCTTTCATTTTAAATTAATTCCAATTAACCTCGAGACCAAGAGTCAAGTGTACTATAACTTATTAATAAATGGATTACTCAGTTATTAAGTATGAGACAGATGTCGGTAATGATACTTCTTACTGATTTGATTTGATTTGAAGAATAAACAAATAAATGAAGCTGTGATAAATATAAATGAAGCTGTGATAAATATAAATGAAGCTGTGTTAAGACTAAATAAAGATGTGTTAAAGGATAAATACAGCTGTGTTAAGGATAAATTAAGATGTGTTAAGGATTCATAAAGATATGTTAAAGGATAAATAAAGCTGTATTAAGGATAGATGGGTTCGATAAATAAATATGTGTTAAGGATAAATAAAGATGTGTTAAACGATAAATTAAGCTGTGTTAAGGATAGATAAAGCGGTTCCATGATAACTCAACACAGTGACAATTCAAGTTAATAATTTTTTGTTTCATCACTTTACATGACTTTATATAACTTTTTAAAGATATGATGAATTATCATTTTGATGAGTTATCCGGTCACAAGATAAAGCAAGGGTTAAGGATAAATAAAGATGTGTTAAGGATATGGGAGGGATGGATTCATAAGTTCGTCACTCCTGGACACACTGACTACAGATTCCTTTCCATGACTTATTCTCTTTCCTTTCCTTAAATAAAATGAACACAGCACCCCACAGATGACATAGGCCACGAGCTGGCATAGTATAATAATGCACTAGGGTGTATCGATTTTTAACTTTTTTTTTGTTTACAAATTCCAAGTTGAGAAAAAGTTGCTACTAGGTACCACAACTTACCACAAAAAGTTTTGGATTTTTAAAAAAATGTTTAGGTCTCCCGCACAAGGCCTAAAGTTTTAATTTTTTTCAAAAATATCCAATTTTTTTTAAATTTAAAAAAATAAAATCGTAACTTTTGTGTTTATTCCAAGTTAAAAAACAGTAATATTAGCGCATAAAAATAAGTAAGAAACGATTTTTTTTATAAAAAATGGATTTTAGGTCTCCCGCACAAGCCATAAAGTTTGTTAATTTTGATGAAATATTGTAATTTTGTGTACATATATGAACCATGTTTTTTTTTAAGTTTAAACCACCGAAATTAATTTTAATTTTCTTACAGAAGGCATAAAATGAGTTCAGAACACAAAAGTTACGATTTTATTTTTTTTAATTAATTTTTTTTTTTATATTTAAAAAAAAAATTACAACTTTAAGCCTTGTGCGGGAGACCTAAACATTTTTTTAAAAATCCAAAACTTTTTGTTTTAAGTTGTGGTAACTAGTAGCAACTTTTTCTCAACTTGGAATTTGAATACAAAAAAAAAGTTAAAAATCGATACACCCTAATGCACATTTCTAGCTGAATGCTATGAATGAAAAATTCAGAACTTGTACATAAAAATATTGCATTAAATAACATGAATTGCTTCCGCATAGATACATTCTAATATTATAAAGCTCCTTTTAGTTAGTTTCCACAATCTACAGAGCTCCAAAGCTATGCAATCAACAAAAATAAGAGATTGCATAAGATTTGTGTTTTGAAGTTTTCACAAACTGTATTCGCTTATGTGTAACCTTTTGTATTTATGTTCACGGAAGGACGAGTTACCGGATTTGCAGCATTTATGAGAGAAGGAAGTTGAAGGAATGAGGGAAAAGATCAAGAGTTCAGGTTCAAGAATCAAAGAAAATTGTACATAGATAAAGACCCCAATTATCTTCAATCCGACGATAAAGAAAAACTTAATCGATGATGTTTCCTTATTTACACTTATTTGGGAGGTGGGTATGAGTACCGCCGCCCAGGAACCATTTAGATTAGATAAACAAAACCTCTGCCATAGGTCACCTCAAGTGGTTCACTACGTTTGGTAACCTAGCAGGGGTGCTCGGGTTCATGGGGGAGGTTTGTCTAGGTCTAGACGTTGGATGCGTCTGACCACCTCCTGACCTTTTGACCTCTTCAGCATCACTCTCTTGGCCCATCGCCTTACACCTCATCCTTTTTTCCTTCTCAAAACTTCATCCTATTCCTTTCCTAAAAAAAAACCCACACAGCATCCCGAAAGATGACATAGGCCCTGAGGGAAATTATTTTCCTCAGGACCTCTTTAGTGGAGCTAATGTAAGAAAGTATATTTTTTCAATTTATTATTTTCCTTATTATACTTCTATCTTTTAAATGTTTTTTTTCGTTTTTGTTTAAAATTGTTAAATTTGTGTTATTACTTGCTTATAATATATTGTTACGTATTTACCCTCTATGGGATGTGTGGGGTTGCACTATCCTCCCTACATTCCTGAATAAATACCTTTATTATTTTTAGTAACGATTAAGGGCCTTAACAAAAACGTTTTTTTTTTAATTTACACAACTGATAAACAACCATTTACCAAGAAAAAACATTATTATAAATGATTGTTTATCAGAATTGTAAAATTTAAAAATACGTTTATTAGTAAGGGAGTAAGTATTTTTATCGCAAACTTTTATGTGGAAAATGAATTACACACGGTTTACGGTACAAGAGGGAAACTTGCGAAACTACATCACACATGGAAAATGAATTACACACGGTTTACGGTACAAGAGGGAAACTTGTGAAACTACATCACATATGGAAAATGAATTACGCACGGTTTACGGTACAAGCGAGAAACTTGTGAAACTACATCACATATGGAAACTTTTTTAAATTTGATCATCCGTTTTCGAGTTCGTTTTTCTGTAGCTACGGGGTTGTTGTAGCTGTTATTGTCTTTTAAAATTCGTGAAGCGCAGACCCCGGATTCGGTAGTTTCTAAAACTAAAGTTCACAAAAAAAAATCGACAAAACGTATTTTAGGGTTTTCTCGCCAGTATGCAGCTTGTATGTACCACTGACCCCTAAATATCCTAGGGACTCCTACCACCTCTCATGCCTTTTTCCTTTTCAGTACTTCCTCTCCTGCCTTCCCTAAAATAGACCCTCCATCCCCAACATGACACAGGCCCTGGGGGAAATTATTTTATTCACGGCATCCTGTGTGGAGTTAATCAAACGTACTAATTTCGGTTAAAATACATGATGTGAAATATTCCTGCGTATTCATAATTGAACTGAATCGAACAAGCGATAAAATAGGTTAAAAAGGTTAATAAGGACGAACATCCCACTAAATTTTAGAATTCCTATCTCCGATGTCTTCCCGATTCTTAAATCCAACATGACTCGTGCCAGGGAAGAAAATTGGGCAGCCTCCAAAATAAGAACTGGATCTTTCTATGCTGGAATTCAAAACCATATCCCTGCTAAGCCATGGTTTCACGGTAAAAAACTTTCAAAACGATTCATTTCATGTATTTCGAGAATGAGAATTGGTCACTGTTCAATTGCATCTCACTTGGCTAGAATTAGAGTTTTGGATGATCCGGTCTGCCAGTGCGGTGTGGAAGAGGAAACCCTCGACCACGTTTTCTTTAACTATAAAAACAATTCATCTTTCAAGAACATATACCGCCTGCTTATTAAAATCACACACCAGTCCCCCCTTAGCATTTCATACCTTTTATCTCTTAACAATTCTCGTGTTCATACAGCTTTATGTAAGTTCATTAACCTGAATGAATTCAACATTTAATATGTTTTAGTGATCTAAATAAGTCCAATATTTAATTTGTTTTATTATTCTCCCAATAGATTAACCGAATTTTTTTATCCACTTTAACTGTTACCGGCACAAAGCACTCTTTTCAGGGTGAAATGCCTAAAACCAAAAAAAAAAAGGACGAACATTTTCGGGTACGAATAACCGGACAATATTTGAAAATATTCTACTAGCAGCACAGTAAGCTGAAAATATTGCTGGTATCGTGATAGAGTACCTACTCAGCCGGCCGTGGAATTGTAAATTACGATGAAACCAGACGCAATACCAACTCAGCCATTGACCGGTATTTTTGAAATTTTTGACAGAACTAAATCAAATGTCAAAAATTGACAGATCTCAATCTGAATCATTAATGATTTTAATAATATGTTTACTAATGATGTTCATTCGAAAGGTAAACATGATCGTCAATCTAATTATTTGCTAACAGACAAACATAATTACCTTTATTACAAAGAAAATTAATAATATTGTTATTGATTGCCAATGATCTGAAGCAAATATTTTATAAATACTTTCAGCGTTATAAATAATATAATTATAATATTCTAATGTAAAAATAAAAAATAAAACACACGGTTGCTAATGGACGTAATGGATTTGCATAATTGAGTACTCGTGGTCTTTGTTTTGTTCGACGTATCTAATTTAATTAAGTTAGCTAATGATTCACCTGTAATCTGTAATATTAAACACACAATAGCACATTAATAAGAGTTATTAAGCATTGGTTTGACCTGACCTTTCGCCTGTAAATCGTATCGGTAGATACAGTGTGTTTTTAGTTACATAAGTTTAGTATCATTGTTATATTTGCAAAATCCTCTTTACACTTTTCAATAGTTGATTCCGAAAATCTGAATAATCTCGTCAAACTCAGTAATAATTGAAAGATCTTGTGTGGCTAAAAACTTAAATTGGTAAAATTTATAATTTACTTTCTTCAGTTTTCACATCTAAGCACAATCTGTTATGATAGCCGTTGAAATACTAATCGCTTCTAGTACTATATTCTTGTTTTTCTCAGTTTCAGTAAAATAAATTGTCTCAGAATTAAAATCCAATTTGGACCTGTTGAAACTAGAATCATTTTCAACGGTGGCTCCATAAATTTATTCATGTGAAGGCTGTTTTAGGAATAGCACTCTGTACTCTGTGTGCTGGAATTCAGTTAGAATACTACTTCATCTTTATCTGGGGGAAACAATAATTGCATTAGAAATAGTGTACATATGTTGTCTAGTTTATGCACTGCTCGCTGCATTTTCAAACATCATTCACTAGTCAGTGAGTCCGCAGCTTGGCCGCGCGCCGGTACCGAGTTACCGAGCCAAGGTTACCTCAAACAATCGCCCGTCAAAGTTTTTAACAGAACTTTCGGTCTTTGATTTTAATAAGTGAGTTCTGTTTGTAAAGATGGGGAAACCCGCGTGCTTCTACTGGAGTAAATTCACTCTGAGCATCGTTCATCAGGTTGAAAAGTGCTTTTATACCTTGGGGGTCGCTGTCGCAACTCACCCTTGGTGGACTATCTGGCTGTGCTGTCTGCTTGTAGCCGTCAGCAGTCTAGGAACATTGAACTTTTATCAAGAAAAACATCCATTAAAATTATGGATACCCGCAGATTCAGATTTCATTAAAGAAACTGACTACTTGGTCAACACGTTCAAAACTGGATACAGGCCCCAGTTTGTCATCGCCACAGCCCCTAATGTTCTCGAACCGACAGTTCTCGCTGAACTAGCGAGAATCAATCATGAGGTGGATAATGCAAAAGGCCTCTTGAACAATAAGGAATACTTGTGGACCGACGTGTGCTTTAAGGTCCCCGTTATTCCGGATATGGCCATGCGAAGAAAGAGAGCAATCGGTTCCTCTCTGTTTATGGACAGTATATTTAGCGATGAAACGGAACCAACCCTGGCTCCAAAACCTTATGAACCCAGTATCGATGTCGATCCGGCGATATATTGCGACATAGTAAACAGCTTTGAATTGGGATGCGTAAAAAAAAGCATCTTGGATTTATGGAAATATAACATCACTACAATAGCGAGCTTAAGTCATAAACAAATTATAGATAAAATCAACTCTACGAAGATAAGTCCTGTTCTGGGACATGACATGGAATACGTCAGTTCTCTCGGAGGAGTGGAAAGGGATAACGACGGGAAAATTATATCTGCCAAGTCCATTATTTTAATTTGGTTCTTACACGTTAACTTTTCAAGTGTAGATATGCAGAAAACTGGAAACAATGCCGGAACAGAAGTGTGGGTTAGTGAATCGGCTCTCGCCTGGGAAGAAAAATTTATAGAAACAATGGGAAAAGTCTCCTCCAATCCTCCTCTTGACTTAAAAATATTTTACGAATCAGGAAGGAGCTACGGAGATATCAGTGAAAATACTATGTTTGGAGAAATTGATAAAATGGCTTTAGGAGTCATCACCATGTTTGCATATATCGTCATCATCCTTTCTAAGTTTAACTGGGTGGAGATGAGGTTCATCCTCGCGATATTTGGGCTGTTGTGCATCGGAATGGCGTTGGTTGTAATGCTTGGACTTTGCTCTCTAATCGGCATCCCCTACGGCCCGGTGCACGCGTCTCTTCCTTTCCTGATCTTGGGTCTCGGGATCGACGACATGTTTGTGATGAAGGGTTGTTGGGACCAACTCACTGAATCTGACAGGAGACTTCCCCTTGCAAATCAGATTGGACTAATGCTTCAGCACGCCGGAGTATCAATCGTAATTACGTCGTTTACAGATGTTGTGGCTTTTCTGGTAGGTTCAATCACAATTCTACCATCTCTGCAATCATTTTGTTTCTATGCTGCATTCGGAGTGATTTTTGTGTTCGTTTTCTCTGTGACGTTTTATGTTGCCATAATGGTGTTAGACATTAAAAGAATGCGAGACAAACGAAATGGAGCCATCTGTTGTATCGTCTATCCAGACTTCACCCCTACCGACTTAGAGCAGAAATCAATATCTCAGTCTATCTTACACCAATTATATGCTAAAGTGATATTATGGACCCCTGTCAAAGTAGTGGTGATTTTATTTACATTGACTGTTGCAGGTTTCAGTGTTGAATCCTTATTGCGATTGGAACAGAGATTTGATCCAGCTTGGTTTATATCTGAAAATACATATTTCAGGAAGTATTTAAATGAACGCAGTATTTATTACCCGGAAATGGGAAATGAAGGAAGCGTATACGTTGGAGCAATTAATTATACTGAAGAATTGCCAAAAGTGTTCGCCTTAATTGAAAACTTAGAATCGGAAACAGATGTTGTACAAAACATCGAGACATGGACAAAACCATTCAGAAATTACGTTCTCACGCACTTTGAGAAAGATGTTGCCAACGAATCGTTATCTGATGTGGAACTGCATACATATCTCTCCAAGTTCCTCTTCAGCCGTTCTGGAGCAATATACCAACCGAAGTTTAAGTTTTCCACGGATTTAAAATGCGGAGAGCCGGCACCACCGATCTTGGTATCAAGTATCGAGTTTAGATTTAATCAGTTTCCTGGGCCAAGCGTTTACCTCCCCGCCATGCACCGGATCAAGGATCTTGTGAGAAACGCTAATTTTACAACAGGTGACAAATTCGCCACAGTGTGGGCTAGAATCTTCGGTAATTGGGTGACGGATGAGATAATCGCTGTGGAAGTTGAGAGGAATTTGGAGCTGGCTTTGGTTTGCGTGATGGGGTGCACGGTGCTCCTGATAACGGATATCCAGATGTGCTTCTGGATCCTGATGTGCGTGCTGCTGACGCTGGTGAACGTGTGCGGAATGATGCAGCGCTGGGGCTTGACGGTAGACACGGTATCGTGCGTGGGGCTGGAGCTCGCAGTGGGTCTGTGCGTGGATTACGCGGCTCACGTGGGGCACACCTTCCTTACGGTGCAGGGTACGCGGCATGAGAGGGCCTTCAAAACCGTCACTTCCATCGGGGCGGCTGTCCTCTACGGAGGAGGTTCTATGTTCATATCCATCTCAGTACTTTGCACCTCAGATTCGTATATCTTTTCCACATTTTTCAAAATTTTCTTCTTGGTTATTGTATTTGGGTTGTTCCATGGTATTGTATTTTTACCGGTAGTTTTGAGTCTCGTTGGACCGAAAGCCTATTTAGAAGAAACAGCAGTGACAAAAGTTGACCCTGAAAAAGATGCGGTCAACGGGAAGGAGTTAGTTCATTTAACTTCAAATGATGATGAGCCTGTCAAAAGGCGACATCCTTTATAATGAGTGCGTTCGCATACCCGATTCTATACTTTACAATATTTACATCATGAATGGTGAAACAGTGTATTTAGTGTACTAAAAGCAGTGTCATTTTTAAGTTACATAAACGCGTTATGGTATAAAAATTAAGTTATGCAATTTTATGTAATGTAGGTACCAATATCATCATAATTCATACTCATCAAGTCCAATTTTAATTTTATAAATTTAACCACGTGATAGATAAATATTATGTAGATTTCGTCAAAAAATTTGTTCAATAACATCTTGTGAAAACTGGATTTTCAAACAGCTTAATTAATTGGATCCACGATTCATAAATTTGTATTGTTATGTAGATAGTTTAAAAACTTTACATATTTTGTTAATTCTTCTGGAAATTCTGTGATATTATTATACACTTCCGTTATAATAACGTGGAAGATATAATCAATGCAGATTATTTTGAAAATATTACATTTCTAAGCATAAGTACGTACGATATAGATATTGATAACATTTGAAAATTTTGGAACTTTGGAGGTGCTATTACGTTCTAATATCTCGTCGAAACGTGTTCCACCAATTTCAACCACGCGAAAACCGGTGCACGGGGATCGGATTAGGTAGTTTCCGGTCTTTCGCCATTAGGACGCTAGGAGCGTTTTGTCTTATCAAAATACAGGGTGTCTGGAAACTAGTAGTACTCGCGGGAAACTGGTGAATCTACATCACATGCACAACCTAAAAACACATTTTTTTCGATCTGATCATTTAGATATATTTTTTTTTAATTTAACTAACTAACTAAACATAACGCCGTTTCCCCACAGGAGTAGGCAGAGATGACAGGCCGCCGAACAAATCGGTCTTGGCACACACTCCTTGCCTCATTCACATTCATACAACGTTTCATAAATAATCTTCTATTATTCTGATTCTTAACATGGCCCGACTCAAGTATCTGATTCACTTGATCGTGCCATCTCTTCCTCGGACGTCCACGACTTATTCCACCATTCATATTTGCGTCATATATTCTCCATACACATTTCCTTGTTAATTCACTCTACATGCCCAAACCTTCTAAGCGTCCCTTTCTTAATTTTACTCATTACGTTTACATCAGCAAATCTACATTTCTCACACGATCATACATAGTTTTACCACACATTCGCCTCAAGGATCTCATTTCTACAGCATTTAGTATTTTTAAATTTATTCCATGTTATGTCTATTACCCCCTAGCGACCGATTAATTTCAATATGACTCCAAACGTGATGTAACAGTTTCCTGCTTCCACTATGAATTTCCAAACACCATGTATAATACATATTGATAGCCAATGAGTGCAATATGAATTAAATTTATTTACAATTTGCTCATAGATATCTTGGAGTTTATATAGCCATAATAAATGTAATTTTATGTAGCGATAATTATCGCTATTTCATAATTTAATGAAAATAACAAACTTTGTTTACACCGCTATTTAATAAATGCTTCAAACCATTGGTTTTGAACCATTTAATTAAAATTCTCTAATTAAGGGAATTCGTTCATTGAACAATACTATTTATTTATTTTGTTTTGAATAGACAGTGGATGTTGAGAAGAAAATATATGTTTTTAATTTCATTTTAAGATACAAACTTTGAATTACGTTGAAAAAGATAAATGTGTCGGGAGAATATAATTTTTACAAGAGGTCCATAAAAGAATATTTCTCTGATGGTTTGTGAATAATGTTTATGTCTCTATTGTTTATATCTCTATTATGATTTGAGTTATATCTACAACCTCTCTCCATGGCTATAAATGTATTGTTTTGTAATTTTTTCATTTTATATAATCTTTTGTTTTATATAAATTTTTTAATTCATATTCCTTTCTCACAATTTTAAATTTAATATACTTATTCCATATTATGCTGTCTCAGTAGAGGTAAAGTCACAAGGAGGAAATCCATAATTGGTTTTATTTTACTAAATAATACGTACAAACTGATTAAATGTAAACTCTCGATTTCCCGAAAATTAATAAATAAATACATATTTATTATATCGAATATCAATTAATATACATTTATTTTATCGAATATAATTTAATATATGTTTATTACATCAAATATAAGTTTAAAACATATTTATTATATCGAATATCAATTAATATATATTTATTATATCGAATATAATTTAATATATATTTGAATAATAATATATCGATGACAATTCGATCTGTGCAAAGAACGTAAGAAGATCAGGGAAGCTTGGATGCATGGCATGATCAAGTTAAAATAACGGGAACCATCTAATTGATAAATATTTAAGTACGAGACGATGCATGAATGTGAATGAAGGAAAGGGTGTATCCAAGAAATGTGAATATACAAATGAATACTGAATTATGTTTAGTTTGGATTTTTTAGTATAATCTTCTTTTTCGGTGATTAATAATATTTAAAATTTACTGAACTAAAGTTTGTGCAAGCATTTTCAATTTCCGTATAATACAGGCGTGAATTTCACGGACCATTAGAATAACACGGCCAAAAGGTAAGTAATCCGGAGGTCACGAGCTCAAATCCCGGCGTGCGCAAGTAAATTTAAATTGATTAATTTGATTTTTTCACAATTTAGTCTAGTTTTTAGAATAAAAAAATCACGTTTCCAGAGTAGAAGATACTCTCAGTATCGTCCTGGTGTAAGACCACCATTCAGAATTGATACGTTGCTTGAAATGGCTTTAGCCGTGTTTGGTGACCATATCAGAATATCCAGGTACTTTCTAACCTTCCTCCTCATGACCAGTGAAGTGGTTTACGGCGATGCACTACGCAGTAATTCAAAATCAAGTGTTTTTGGTTTGAAAATTTGGTCGCCTAGAAATGTTTCAAATGCTTTAATTAAATACTGTGAGTAGAATACATCCTGGCCTTTGAAATAATCGAGTCTTTTTATAAGCCCAGAAAAAAATAATTTATTAGGCCTATGAAAACTGCTTTAAAGTTCAAAATCTCCTACTTACGAACCCATTTTCGGCTATGGTTTTATTGCATATTGTGGAAAATTAAGTTATTTATAAAATGATCGGAAAAAATTAAATATTTATGCCTGAACATCCACAAAACAAAATAAAAGGCACTTTTGGCCATGTTTTCTTCTTGCATAAATCAAAACAGGTGAATGGTTTGAAGCGTGAATCTTGAAAGCCGGAAAGCTGTGAAAGCCTTATCGCTATCTACGTAAGGTGTGTTATTGATAGCGGCTCGATTCTAAATATTACACGACGTAATGCATCGCCTTAATTACGGATGCAATTAACCAACATTTTCATCAAGTAACCAACATTTTCATCCCTTTGGATGTGATTTACATTTATGATGATTTCCTGAAATTTCATCATATAATAAAATTCAAGGGTAGAAATACTCAATTTTTTTAAATGGTGAAATATACATGCATTATGATGATGTTTATTTATTTATATCTCAGACACATCGTGTTTAGACTCTGGACCTATGCGAACCAAGGTGATGAATTGCTAGATTTTATTTATTGACGACAATGCAAATAATACTTGAGAAATAAAAGGATTAACTCTGACTTAATTCTGCATTATATTGTGAACTGATTAGTGGAATTACCTGCTAATTGATTACTTTGATTTTTTATCGAATGGCGTTGGATTATAAACTAAAAAATAATGCAATCATATTTATGATAAGACTTAATAAAAATATTATATAAATATATTTTAAAAATTGTTGTAATTTTTCAACATTCTATTTTTGAAAAGCACATGTTCGATGTAATTATAAAATACTAGTAATCCCCGCAATGCTTCGCTATTGCTAATGTCTTTCTCGGGCGCCACCGACTTCTCCCACCATTCACTACTGTATACCACAATGTTACTGTTAAAAAACTGCATTACATCGACTTTAATTCAATTCCGTAATTCATTCTGGTGCTAAGATATATTGGTTCTTCTTCGTGCTAAGATAGAATTCTTCGGGACTTTTACCATTTAAGGCGATGCACTACGTCGTGTAATATATTGAATCGAGCCGCTATCAACAACACACCTTACGTAGATGGCGATATGGCTTAAATTCCCGCTTAACACCATCCACCTGTTTTGATTTATGCAAGAAAAAAACGTGGCCACAAAGTGCCTTTTATTTTATTTTGTGGAGGTTCAGGCACAAATATTTAAATGTTTTTCCATCATTTTATAAATAACTTAATTTGCCATTTTATACAAAAAACCATAACTGAAAATAGGTTCATAAGTAGGAGATTTTGAACTTTAAACAGTTTTCATAGGCCTTATAAATTATTTTTTTCTGGGCTTATAAAAAGACTTATTTAAAAAATACTCGATTATTTCAAAGGCCAGGATGTATTCTATTCGTAGTATTTAATTAAAGCATTTGAAACATTTCTAGGCGACCAAATTTTCAAACCAAAAACACTTGATTTTGAATTACTGCGTAGTGCATCGCCGTAAACCACTTCACTGGTCTAAAACGTGACGCAAATATTCCATGATTATATTATTTCATATGAATTAAATTTAAAATATTACATATTAATCAGTATCAATTATAAGTAGAGTTATTTGTAAAATGCATTCGACAAATCTCTAAACCGGATCAACTAATGCAGTATTTCGTCACTTAGGTAAATACTTTAATAAATTTATTAGAAAACATTTCTCAATATAGCGACTTTATTTTATGCCATGTTTTATATTTTATTATTACAGTCATTCTGGTAATTCGTATTTTAGATTCATTCTGCAGAAAATGATTACTTTTCCTCCATTTCCATATTTTATTCAACAGCCTTGACATGCTTATCTCTGCAGGCGGTCTCAAGAAGAACTAACGAATGAAATAACTAAGTATTTTTTCAGATTCATCAACATAAAGCGATACAACAACTTGGTAACAAATATAAACTTTTTTCATTAGTGCCCAAATACTACAGATAAATGGTTTTTATTTTTGTTTGGTTTGTAAAGCGTTCAGTAAAGTGGCAATTCAAATGTGATATAAAGTCATTAAAAGTGACAAAAATGGCCTTTTAACCTAGCCCAATGTAACCTATTTATTATTTTGGTTTTTAACTTTATATCACTTTTTAAGAGTGTATTGAATTTTCCACTGTACTAAGTTGCCTTGTTCGCAATGTTTGGTCGGAGTATTGGCACATTGCTAGTCAATCCAAGGGAGCCTGCTATGCCTCAATACAAAGGACTATTCCATCAAAACCGTGGTTTCAGCAATTCCCTCATTTTTCCAAAAAAGAAATTTCTTCACTTATTCGAATGAGGATCGGAAATTGTTCCGTTCCTTCCCATCTTTTTAAAATTCACGTCCTTGACTCCCCAGATTATACATTCTGTGGTCTAGAAGTGGGAACTTTAGATCACATATTTTTTGGTTGTCCCTCTCTAAACAAATATTTTCTCTTCTATCAAGCCTTATCTAAAATTGCCTCCCCTCCATTCAACATCTCATCTCTTCTAAGTCTGAACTCGACTCCAATATTCATTATAATTTTGAAATTTGCCTATTTAAATAAAATTAATATTTGAATTCACCTTTCATTTCTCAATAATTTTAAATGATGGCCAAGAACCCCCTTGAAGGGTGAAAGCCAGAAATAATGGAAAAAAAATGTTGCCTTGTTACCGCGTAAATTAGGTATAAACACACTTTTATAATTATAATTTATTCTTACTCGGTCAGCTGTTACAGACTCACAAATTATTGTTCACTTTTTTCTAAGAATACCTTGGATCTATTAATATATAGGTAAGTACCTATTTGTTTACTGTAATCCATTATATTATATTATTATAAGTAGGTACTTTGCGTGATGGCATGTTGATGTAGTAATATACAACCAGATCTATAACATTAATGCATTCAAATAGATTATGATGATAAAAGAAAATGTTGTAGGTACCTTTGACTTGCTATTTTAATGATTATTATTTTTATTTACTATTTTCTTAGAAATACTGTATTACGTATAAAAATATTGAGATACATAATATTGTATTATGTAATAAATAAATAAAATATTGTATGTATTATATACCATTATATTATATAATATTGTATTATGTTATATAATTATATCGCATTATGTGGAGTGTGGCTTGGTAAAACCCTTCAACCCACAAATGAAAACTTAACAGGAGAGGATAAAAACGAATATTTACATTTCGTAAAACTGTTAGAAAATGTTGAAGTTTTTGTGAAAGTGGTTATTTTTTTATCAAAATATTGATATAAAATTTTAAATTCTATATGAAATCACTTAATTGTAACATTCCCGAAAAATGTGTCTGAAAAACACGGTGGATGTATAAAAATATGTAATTTACTAGTATAATACAAAATTTTATATTGTATCATGTGTAAAAATACTGTATTAAGTATATTTTTTTAACAAAGCTGTTGCTGACAAGCTACTTGCAGTAGCTTAGCGGGTACAAATTCTCAATGTATGAAGATAATATTTACAATAATTTTTAAAAATTCATAAAAAAATATATTGTCATCTCTGTTAAATTTGTGTCTGATTTTTGTGTTTAACTGGATAGACAGTATGTTCTCGTATTCCTTAGTATTCCCCCATTCAGAGAGAAGGAGTAGAAAATATACATTTTGCTTCATAAAATTTTATTTTAGATCTGATACTAATGATTATATTCTTTCAAGATTTTGTTTAATTGTGGATTTGAAAGAAAAACATAATTTGCGAAATAAACATTTGGTTAACTACATGCAAGTTTTATTTTTGTTAACACCACTGCAAGAGTTCCACTTCAAGAAGCCTATTTTGGCAAACTTTATTAGGAAATTGTGAGAAGAAGGAGAATTGGAAGCAATACTGAAGCTACTAAGTTGGGTTCCCCAGTTTTCTATTAAAATAAAATTTTGATACCGATTTAACGTAGGTAAACAGATTTAGGTTTTCACATAAAACACAATTATCTGAAGAGTGACAACCGCGAACGTCCAGGAATATGGAATGTTATTAAGTGTACCTACGTGTTATTGTCATTACTATTACAACTATTCACTACTCGTATAAGGTATATAAATGGACGTGTAATTACCAAACTACAGAATCGTGATACTATTCAGTTCAGATTCTCAACTTAGATATATTCTTTGAAATGTAAGAAGATTAATTTATCCATAGGATTCTTCAACTATGGTTACTAAAAAAATTGTGATTTCAATTGTGAGTCGATTTGAAACGTAATGTTAGATTTAAGATCAATGACTGCCTATCTATCATTGTTACCAGCGGTGTCCTCCAAGGTTCGCATGTGGGACCTTTATTATTTATCATTTTCATCAATGACGTTACCAACATTTTTACATTGTCGATGTTTTACTCTTTGCCGACGATATGAAGATTATGTGCAAGACTACATAATCTTGCATGAGAACCTTAATAACTTTTCAAATGGTGTTCTGGCAATAAACTTCAGGTAAATATTAACAAATGTCAAGTTATGAGGTTCTACAAAATTAAACATCCAATAATATATAATTATTCATTGTGTAATACTGACTTAATTTCAGTGGTAGAAATTCTTGCTCTAGCCATCATTTTTGACCAGAAACTATGCTTCGTATCTTTGAACATAAATTCTATTGCTAACAGGGTTATGAAAACGTTGTTTTTTAAAGTAAGGATTTCCAATAATTTAAAAAAAAAATCTTTTTTTTTATATTAAAAATTCTGTACGCATCTCTCGTTAGAAGCATTCTAGAATATAACTACAATTTGGTCACCTGTCTTTAATAATCAGTAATCACATTAATATTATTGAAAGAGTCCAATGTAATTTTTTTGAGGTATTTTAATTGTAGACTTGGAATTCTTATAGAATCAATAGATTATGATTTTTTTCCATTCATTGAAATGTGACGGAAGATTTTTTATATAAAATTGTAAATTATCAGTTGGATAGACCTGATATTTGTTGTTAATTCAAGTTTATGTTTCAACCATCAGATCAAGGTTCCCTAGTATGCATTATTGTAACAATTATTATATGGTTTCAGGCTACAATTCTGTTATGAGTAGATTAGTACAAGAAGCTACTTAATTATTTTAAATAAACAAATTGAAGTGCAAACGTACTACACCAGTGGGCAATATCGCTCATCAGTGGGATCTAGTGGGCCGATTATGAGTTACATTTGCTGCGATATTATTTTGTTTGGTGGACGGTGGGAGTACTTTGTACATTTGCTTTATTATAGTAGATAATTCAGGGCTTTTGTTGTTGATATCTACGTTAGATTAGGGGTATCTGTTTCATAAAATTCCAAAAGCTCGGGATGGCTCTGCGTTTACATATGGATCCAACTTATGGTAATTAATGTTCACGGAAGTTTAACTTACGTAAGTGGTCACGCCTTCCACCTGAAAAATAAATGATATCTCTTCGCTTTTTGGAATTAGAAAATCTTCTTTCCGTTTACATTCGTTTTCGTAGTGCTTATTTGAGTTCCATTCAGCGATATTATTTATATTGTTTTCGTAGTTAACAATGTACTTATTCGCTTATCCTAATCAAATTTTAGTTCGTATAGTAAAAAACTGGTTTCTATAGGAAAAAAAATCCTATTAAAAACTGTCTTTTATTTTTTTTACATCTCGCATTGGCGCATTTTGTTACCACATCTTACGAAAAGCGTCTCAACTTATCAAACTGATTTCATAAGCTGTGTCAAAAACCTACGTCTCTTACGACTTCTTTAACTTGCTATAAATTATGGTAAGTAATTAAATCCTCCTTTACATTGGTAACATTGCCATAAGTCACTTACGTGAGCGACTTACGGGAAAAAAACTTACTATGTAAAGGCAGCCTAATAGATTTTCAGATGTCCTCAGAGCGGCAAGATTAAGCGGAAAGGTTAATTTTTATCATACTAGTCTAAATTTTATGCATCAGGAACAACTTACATATTATTAAGAATCAACAATTGTTTTCCCTTAGTGTGGATTAAAGTTGTTTTGATTGTTAATGTTAATACGCGGAGAAAAATGAGTATCGCTGATTTATTGAAATACTATTTAAAACGTGATGGCATTCCATTTCCTAATAAAATATAAGTTCATTCATATATTATCGGAACACGTGTTCATTCAGGTATATAATGACGAAATGCGACAATATTAGCATTTTTATGAACACTTCTTCCGCCGTCCTCGTAACACATTCGCGTTTTACTGATACTTTGTAAGGAAACCTATCAGTTCATTCGCTAAAGGCCTGCAGTCCCGTTTTTAACAGGAAAACGAATAATTTGACCAGATTTTTTATAAATTAATAATATTTTATATCGGTAAGTTTTTCTGAAAGGTGGTTAGTTACCTACGTGTTTTTTTTGGGTCATTATGTTTTTCACAGGAATTCTCCACTGACACAAAATATATGTTATTTATTTATGTGAAGCTAGTTAATTAGTACTATGTCTTTACCTAAAGGGATCATTACACGTGTACCTGAAGATGCAGTTTCCTTGAAACGCCACTGCACTGTAATCATCATTTGGACGGTTGTCATTCCATGACGGATAAAATAGACCTGTTGTTGTCAAATACTATTAAGTGTGGTGTGACGAAGGTAAAATAATGGTTTCTGAATAAGTGGTGCGGTACATGGTATACTTTATCTGTACCGATTTAAATGTGATTTAGGCTGTGATTATCTATCTATGTAATCTGCATGACGTACGACATAGACTCTATGGTGATGGGATATCCGGGTACATAGATATACAATATACATAATTTTATATTTGTTCATTTGGGTATCCACATTTCACTGAAGATATAACTGTAGTTATATTTCGTATCCTAAATATTAATAAATAACTACTGATTTTGGCTGAAGCGGTTTATTATAACACATCCGAAAAATAAATAAACGTAGAAAATACAACAGAATGATTTACGAAAGGAAGGTTCGAGAATGTTCTTAAGCGCGTCACATAGGAAAATAATTCGATCTCGATGTCAAGGTTGCTGGTACTGTACGATTTCCTTCCCGCTGTCGCTTATATAGATGAAAAATAAATCGTTCTCGTAAATTCCAGTTTGTAGATTAACAAATATTAAAAAATAAAAGAAAATCCAAGAAGCTTGTTTGGCAAATGCCGAAACTTCTAGAATGAAGTTCGACTCAAATAGTGGCGTACCACTACATAACTCGATAGAAGTACAGATGTTGTGGGTGTGTCCGATAAGTATTTTTTTCTTTAACAACATTGTCAAAATTAAAATCCTTTCTTGAACATATAATCAATTCCAGTGGCCTCTATGGGGCCTGGGTGGTAAATGGTCGTAAGCAAATCAGTTTTCTTTCGAGTCGGTATAGATAACACTTCTATAAAAATAACATTATCTGTATAAAGCTAAATTTACCTCAGTGTTCTATTTGGACGAAGCTCTATTTTTTAGCTGTAAAGTTAAAAAAACTCATACACAGTAGATATCAAACAAATTAAATTAATTAATAACTACATTAAGTCCAACAATTCTGGTTTAAGGAATTATCTGAAAAGGAACTACAAAGCATCGTCACAGAAGTTACTGAAAATTCTGTACCCAAATAAAGAAGTTGAACCGCAGAACAGCCTGAAAGCCCTGTATCCAAAACATAGTTCGCCTCAATACAAGATTCCTCGTGAGGACTAAAGACTGATTGTTTCACAGAATTTGAACGATTCATCAAATTCCATGTTAATATTCAAGTTTTGCCACTATCCAAGTAGGTATTATTAAACAACCCGACCATGATGAAATAACAACATAATTTATTTTTTTTACTTTATTTATTTTCATTTCTTTACATATATTATACATATTAATAGACAGTAAATAATAACATAATAGGTATATATTACCAAATTGTATACACAAGAAATGAAAACCCACTAAGGCACTGCCTGAGTGTGGGTAATATAAAACCATTACTATATTTCAAGTACCTAAGTATAATATATATAAGTAGAAAAAGTTTTTTCTTGTTTGTTTATTGTTATTATAAAAGTAAAGAGAAAAAACATTATGTACAATAGTTTATAAAGTTTCAACAAGTGAGTTGTAGAAAGGATCAATAAGTATATAGTATAATAAGGATCAATAAATTTATATAAAAAGCGTTTCAATATCTGCGTCATTCAGCCATAATTTTACCTCCTTAACATATTCTATTGTTTTATTTATCATTTGAGTTTGTAGTGGTAGAAGGTTAAATGTACGAGGACCAATGAAACTGCTATGTGTCTGCATTAATTTAGTATTTGTTTGGGGGGTGTAAAATATATTATTTGTTCTTTTGCTCATTCTGTTTTCATTTATTTTGAAATTATTTTTGTTTTTAAATAAATATTTCATAGTTTGTAATATAAATAATTTACGAATGTTAAATAATTTAGATTCTTTGTATAATAGGTCGGTCGAGAATGTTTTATTTTTGTTATATATGACTTTAATTGTGTGTTTTTGAATTATTTGTATGGGCTTAATAAATGTATCAGGTGCACCACCCCATAATAGAATAGAACTTTCAGAGAACTTGAATATGAACTGTGAAATCTGATTGAAACAACCCGTCCTAAGTAAACATCTTCTATCATATCTTATTTAAAATGTGAAAATTATATATTTTTTACATAAGTTCCACACAGAAGGGAAAATAACTAACGTAAGGGCCTATGTCATCTTTGGGGATGCCGTGTCTTTTTAGGTGGGAAAAAGGGATGAGGATGGTTAGGAATCTGAGTCATTGTGTCCAGGAGAGAGTGAATCCATCCCTCCCACTACGGTACAAGGCGATGTTCCGAAAGAGTCCTGCTGGTGAGTTCAAAAAGTCTTCCCCAACCGGTTTCTCCCGATCCAGCCTGCCACGCAGCTGATGGGCAAACGCATATGTCGCTAAGACCCAGACATATCTCAACCCATGAACCCGGGCACCCCTGCTAAGTCACCAAACTTAGGTAGCCACTTGGGGTGACCTGTGGCAGAGGTGTTGTCTATCCAATAAATGGTTGCGGGGCGGCGGTACACATACCCGTATATAGTAATTTATAAAAATGAAAAAATAAAAAATATCAGGGGAGGCGAACCACAGCTCGCGAGCCTTTTGCAGTTCTTTAAATGCATGTGATTGGTGATTCACAGAACCTTAATGTCGTAGTATTTTATATACAAGGAACAAACTGAGAGATTTTCTGCTACCTGGAATAACAAAAATGTGAATCTTGGATGGGTATGATTACTAGTTATTAGTGTTATTATTCTTCCATGGTTAGAAAGAATTCTGTCACCACATTGCGTTTTTTTAAAGTATGTCTACATCACTTTTTAAAGGTGTGTTGATTTTTCATTTTGAGGAAATAAATATCGTGGAACTATTTTTTTTCAAGTATTGAATTTATAAGTGCAAATATAAAAAATAAAATAAATTGGCTCACTTCACGTTTTTCTTCTTCTTTATGTGCCGTATCAGGTCCCCCCGACGTTGGCGATCACTCTAGAAAATGTCTGTTTGTCTTGCGCTGCCCAGAATAGCTCCTCCACACTTCTAATGCCGGTCCACTCTCGTATATTTCGCAGCCAAAACATTTGTCTCCTACCAGGCCCTCTGCGACCCTCTATCTTGCCTTTCAATATTAACTGGAGCAAGTGATACTTCTCCCCTCGAAGTACATGACCCAGATATGAAATTTTCCTGATTTTTATTGATCTAAGCAGTTCTCTCTCTGCTCTAGTCCGCCTGAGAATTTCTGTGTTGGTGATCATGTCGGTCCATGGAACTTTGAGTATTTTCCGGTGAAGCCACATTTCAAAAGCCTCTAACCTGTTCATGGTATTTACTTTCAAGGTCCATGTTTCACATCCAAGACCGACCACACATAACATTTTAGCATTCTCTG
Organism: Hesperophylax consimilis; assembly: GCF_061612785.1. Taxonomy (NCBI): domain Eukaryota; kingdom Metazoa; phylum Arthropoda; class Insecta; order Trichoptera; family Limnephilidae; genus Hesperophylax; species Hesperophylax consimilis. Next base: position 32,452,692 of record NC_142841.1, read on the forward strand.
CCTTTAGGTTCATTCTCTTGTTTTAAGCTGATATTATCATTGCAGAAGAGGGATTTCATTTTAATGAACGCAGTTCTTGCTGCTTCAATTCTGCAGTTAACCTCTACATCTGGGTCAAGATGTAAAGGTTCAGTGCAGAATTGAAGCACGTTTTTAGTAACACAAAATTACTGATAATATATTTTTTGAAACACACTTAATTTATTAGACAAATGTATATATAAAAAAATATTTAATAAAAAATTCTCGGTAAGTTTTTTTCAAATTGCGGTCGGTACCTTTGGTTTCATAAAGGTACACATTTTAATTTCTTTGTGGTTAAATTCTAGATTTGAATATAAAGCGTATGTTTTCTCTTTATAACACCGTTTAGAATCTGTTTAGATCATATTTCTCATCTTAACAGCAAGGGAGTTACAACGATTTATGAGAGACCACTTGTTGAGTTGTTTCCAAACGCGAACAAAGTACTGGAGGGTTATGTGAAACCACATGAGTTGTTCCCAAAATGTGTAATTCAGTAAAATTGTTTAACTAATGTTTTTCATCCCTGACCCTTAGCCCATCGTCAAGCAATCAAGCAATCAAGCAATCAAGCAAACAAGCAAGCAATTGACATAAACCGAATGCTCCAAGACCCCGCGCAAGTTCCACAACTTAAATTTCGCTTATTTTGGACAGCCGCTTATAAGACTAAATGTTTGGGCCAGAGGTGTCCCAATTAAGCGGAATCAACTGTATTTCGTAACCCCTGCTGAAACTACCAGCATATTGCCTTCTTTGCAATTTACCCGCAGTTTGTATGTCATCTATATTTATCACTAGTTCTAATGCAATAACTAGTTACACCGCCGTCAGCCTCAACTAGGTACAATATGCACTATGCAGTCAGGTTCTAGAAGACTTCTCAGATTGCGCACGATATCAACTATCGAGTATTTCTACCTAATCTGGGTTTTAAGAATTGTACCTGAAATCTCAGGCTCAATTGAACGGAAATATGCGAACCTTGAGTTCATTTTCCGAACCGCCTTTTGCCATAGCTGCGTGAAACTGTGGGACTGTTTTCTTGAACTGCCATGAACCGTGAACAGGTGGATTTATGGTAGCAATCATTATTTCACAAGCCAATCACATTGGAAAATTTTATCCGCCAGGTGAAAATTAGAGTCCTATCGTTTTTACAACAACGACATAAGTATTTCATTTTTCGAGTTTTAGAAACTGGTCAAGAAACCAGTCCAGGATATAATAATGTAAGTTTTTCGCATAGAATAAAAAGGAAAATTTGAAGTTCCTTCCATACACATTTGAAATAAATGTTACTACTGACTTCTGGACTGGTTCTAGACCATTTACATTTACTTTCTTACACTCGTATATCTCCATCCCATTTGAATTTCGTCATGGTGGTGTAACCAGAGATGTGCAAAATGGGTACCCAAAACCATTTGAAATGCAAAATGGAAATGGGTCAAAACTTTTCCATTTGAAAATGCAAAATGCAAAATGGTTTTTAGAAAAGCATTTCAAATGCAAAATGCAAAATACCTATTTTCAAAATGCATTGAAAATGCAAAATGGTTTCTCAGGTCAAACAATTAAAATAATTATAGAATTTTTAAACAACTTGGTCATTTAATAATGGACATCAATGTAGAACAAACATATTACATGATGGTAAATACAAAAAAAACCACGACTACAGATTAAGAAACCACAAAAAATTTGCGCGGGACTAATGTTGCCAACGTAAAAACATAGAAACTGCTATCTAACATTTAATTTTACAGCGTCACACAGTGGGCTGAAAATCGCCTTTCATAGACATAGAGACTTGAATTTTCAAGGGTATTTTTTTTGGCTAGAAATGGATTCTGCTGATCATTACTATACTATAAAATTTTGTATGAAGCAATTGCGTGTACAAATGAAGGAGTTATCATTTTTTAAAGAAAAATTTGTATGGCACAGACATTAAAAATGAGGCTATCTCTGGAATCATAAGGTTGGCCATTATATCCTTACACACAGATATACAACTATTTATTTGTATTTTTTGACATACTTCGTATTGTGGCGCAACTTGCGATTTTTTTCTCCTTCATTTGTACACGCAATTGCTTCATACGAAATTTTATAGCATAGTAATGATCAGCAGAATCCATTTCTAGTAAAAAAAGACCCTTGAAAATTTAAGTCTCTATATCTATGAAAGGCGATTTTCAGCCCACTGTACGTCATGACCCCATGTTCAGTATTTGAATCAGTATTTTTTGTAATGGTATCACTCAATTGCCAGGGCTCCTACCAGGGAGCAACTTGACAAATGTAAATTATCTCTCATAGCGAGGTTGAGGACCGACTGATATTTGGGGCTTATGAAAAAAAGATGAGTGGAGATAGTAGGAAGAATGTTGCAAAAAGCATTTAAAATGGAAAATGCATTGAGAAAAGCATTTAAAATGCAAAATGCAAAATGGTTTTTAGAAAAGCATTTAAAATGCAAAATGGAAAATACCCATTTTGCATTTTGCATTTCCATTTAAAATGGATTTATTTGAAATAAAGCACATCTCTGGGTGTAACACAGTTTTGTATTAGGAATTTATTTATTTATTAATTTTCGGGAAATCGACAGTTTACATTTATTTCAGTTAGAACATAAGTATTATACAGTCAAAATAAAAGCAGTTATGGATTTCCTCCTTGTGCCTTTACCTCTACTGAGACATAATATGAATTAAAAAATTTATACAAAACAAAAGATTAAATAAAACGAAAAAATTACACAACAAAACATTTATCAATACATTTATAGCCATAGAGAGAGGTTGTAGAAATAAATCAAATCATATTAGAAATATAAACAATAGAGACATAACATTATTCACAAACCATCATAGAAATATTCTTTTATGGACCTTTTGTATTTAGTCAATTCGCAACTGAAAATATCCACCATGGATAATTTTAATGGTAAGGTTGTTTTTTTAATTATAAATATAAATAACATACATTTGTAGGGATCCCTCTAGGAAGATTTGAGATTTTAGTAATACGTTCATCAGAAATAATTAAAATGTGAGCGTCAAGCGAACCCTCGTTATTAGTCTTATGACTCCTTAACTTCTTCTGATTGTAAACAAATGTTGTCTTTGGAGCATCTTCCGTTGAAATGCGGTAGAACTAACACAGCTTTCCCCATCTTATACACGGGTTCTGAAAAATAAAGCACCATGATTGAGTAATTTAAAAATAAATTTAAGGTATAATGGGAAATTGAAATTCTGCGCTATATTTTTCAAACTTGCAATATCAAATGGGTATTTTGTACAGTAACATTATAAACACGTGTTTTATATTAAAACTATTTCTAAGTTCGACCTTCTCAGTATTTACTTTTATTGGATGCTCGTTAGACACAGTTGTTCGAAGTAAATTATATGGGTAAATACTTATCTATTGCCGAGATGAATGAATTGTAAGCTGAGAAGGTACTTGAATAGATAATATTTACAAATATATCGTGACATATATTATTTGTTGAGCATTTTGTCCGATGGTGAAACCCATTTTATTGTATTACCTGCATATTCTCTCAACCCTGACACAATGGGTCAGATAATGGTCGGATAGGAATCGGTCAAACAATCATTATTTACTTAAATAAATTCTTTAACCACTCGAGTACTCGCATCAATAGCTGGAATATGAGTTGAGTGATTGGCGTTTGAATTGGAAATTTCTCGCCTTCATTTAAAAAAAACATACTTCTGAATTTTAACACGGTGACATATAATTTATTTATTTATTTTTGTAAGAAACAAACAGCTTTTATATAATATGCAGTGATAGATATAAATATACAAGTAAATTGTAGTCAAGCCACAGAAGTTTCTTATGTTAAAGTGCATTAGAAATGAAGTTTTAGTTTCTTAAAATTAATTTGGTGTTAAAGGAAGGGGAGAGGAAGAGGAAAATAGGAAGAGGATAGGAAGAGGAAAATAGGAAGAGGATAGGAGATGCTGAGTATAGTGCTATATATAAACAATGAATTCACCTATATTTTATAGTGTATCCTATATTTTTAGGATGTAGGTATAGCCCAATAATAGAAGGTAAAAAAATCGTAAATGTGCGAGTTCTGCGAGTATGGCATATTAAGAGGAAGCTACTAGCCAAAAATGTGTATATTCTTGGTATACCTTATATTTTAGGTAATAGGCATTAAAATCGCTTGACAAACGGATTCTAGAAACGTTAGATTTCAAGCACAAAACCGTTTTTTATTTATTTTGTAAAAAATTTTATAAGAAAGCAAAAAAGTTAATCAATTTGTAATATAGCTAAGATTATTTGTGACAGTTTTGTCACAAATAATCTTAGCTATAATACTGTATTTTTTAAGAGCTGTTTCCTTTACGCGTTCATACATTTCTATTGAAAAAAAATATTTTTTTGTAGTTAACATTTATATTTTTTATTGAGAAATTTATTTTTTTATTTGTATTCTACTCAGGCGAAACTACTGGAAAACCTTCAATTTATCTAAATCATATTTTTTGTTATTAATAATGTACACCAATTCGTTATAAAGATTAATCAAAATAGTGATTTAGCATTAAGCTTCGCCTTAAGGCGTGCGATCACTCTAGACGTTTTGCAATCTCGGCATAATATGCCGAAAATCGCTCGAGTGTTTAGGCTGGCCGCATACATACGTTTTCCGTATTCGATTTCCGAATTCGTTTTCCGTATTCGGAATTCAGAACCAGTGTTGCCAACAAGGGCGATATATCGCCATTTAGGCTACTCAGAGCGAGAATCGGCACCGAAAAAATCTAAAAGGCGACTGGTCGCCAATTAAGCTACTTCAAAAAAACATTTTTAAACATGTCCCGAAATTCTCTAGCCACCCCCCCCCCCCCCCCCCCCCATGAAATTTATTTTTCTGGGGACAAATTTTATATTTTCTTGAAATTCTCTAGCCACCCCCTATGATTTTTTTTTTTTTTTTTTCTGGGGACAAATTTTATTTTTTTTAAATTCTCTAGCCACCCCCCCCACGAAATTTTTATTTTCACGTAAAAAAATCAATTTTAAACATGTCCCACCTAACAGCAAATTCGGCTACTTTACGCTACCTTATGTATGAGAAACGGCGATATTAGGTTAAGACCCGTTGGCAACACTGAATTACTGACAGGAAATTTCCGAACGTTTGCGTCGACACAAACAAAATGTATGCAAGAGCTGCGTTCCACATGACGTCATTAGGTTTTTTCCATTCGGTTTCTCCGAACGCACCGGCTTGCATTCGGAACGTGCGTAAGGAATTTGTTCCGTTCGGAACTAAAACGAACGTGTGCGGCAGTTAATGTATTTTCTACTGATTCCGTGCATTCGGATGTCCGAATACGGAAAACGAATTCGGAAATCGAATACGGAAAACGTATGTATGCGGCCAGCCTTAAAGTATTAGGTAATCTGATTTGAATGCAGGTGAGATATGGTACTAAGATTTCGTTTCTTCCTATCTTTGTAAAATTCACACTTCTTCGTACCAAATGATGAATTTAATCAGTTTTTATTAGTATAATTCACAGAGCAGCGGGTCAGCAGTACCGAATCGGTCGATAAATACGAGTTTAAGGAACTGCAATTAGGCTTTCAGTTTCTAGAGGGACCTGTTCTGGATATGTCTACAGCAGAACGTGACAAGTTAGCAACTTTTGATTTTAACTTCTTCAGATCATCAAACTACCGTTTCTTTTCTTCTGTATATGAGCAGATACCTCTCAAGATTCCCAACCGTCTGGAGCCAGTTAAACTATTGCATCCCCAATCGGGGTATGATATGAGAATGAAGGAAGTATGGAGGGGAAGGAGATGTAGAAGAGGCAAGTGGCTATTCAGTTCTGGAATGGTTGGCTTTCACCAGGGCGTTTCTGAAATTTCTGCATAGCCTTCTGGAACGTGCTGCAAATTTACTATAACATATTTATATTATGTTTAATTAATGAATTTGTAAGTTAACACAAATTAATCAAATAAAAATTACTTACGCACGCCGGGTTTTAACCGGGGATTCGTAGCCAAGAACTGTAATCACGTATACCAATCACGTTACCAATAACAAATCCCAATGTCAAATAAGATGATATCTACAGTATGTAGATTATATTATACATTATTATACATCAAATCTAACAAGATATCTAAATTACTTGAGTAAAGTGAAAAAATGAAGGGTTATACCTACAGTCGCAAAATGAAGGGTTATACCTCCAGTCACAAAATGAAGGGTTATACCTATAGTCGCAAAATGAAGGGTTATACCTACAGTCACAAAATGAAGGGTTATGCTTACAGTCGCAAAATGAAGGGTTATACCTACAGTCACAAAATGAAGGGTTATACCTACAGTCACAAAATGAAGGGTTATACCTACAGTCACAAAATGAAGGGTTATACCTACAGTCACGAAATGAAGGATTATGCCTACAGTCGCAAAATGAAGGGTTATACCTACAGTCACAAAATGAAGGGTTATACCTACAGTCACAAAATGAAGGGTTATACCTACAGTCACAAAATGAAGGGTTATACCTACAGTCACGAAATGAAGGATTATGCCTACAGTCGCAAAATGAAGGGTTATACCTACAGTCACAAAATGAAGGGTTATACCATGGTTATACCCACACTCACAAAATACGATTGAATGCATTTTATGCGTTGCTGTATCGACTTCCTCGTGGTGGCATTGTGCCTACCCCTCTTAACGTACAGGGTGCAGCAAAACAGACCGTGCAGTTTTGAACGGCCGGTACATCCTGTGTGATGGGTTAAGGAATTTGGGCGGGGTCTTATTGTGTATATCCAAACCTAACCTTAACAATAGTGTTCCTATTATTTTTTCTGTTCGCCATTTGACCGATCCCCTCATGCATTTTATATTTTTTTCTGGAGACCGTAAGGAAAATAATTATTATTTCCTTATTTCCATAATTATATCCCATGCAACTGTCACATATATATTATAAGGAAGGTAGGGTGTCTTAGGGTCCAAATCCTACAAACAATTGTGTGCCACAGGACCCTTATTGTTTAAATTTTTTAAATGTTATTTTTTTCATATTTGTAATAAGCATTTACTTTGTGGTTCGTCATAATTTACAATAAAAAAATATTAATTTGTTTTAAACCACTTTAATTTTAATTACACTCTACAGGTTTCGGAAGCAACCTTCCTTCGTCAGGAGAGTATTAAAACTAACCTATGATACAAAATATTTACAAATATAAATATAATTTAGGTGTTTGAGTGGGAGGATAACAAAGGAGAAGGGGTAATTGGTGTTATTTTTTTATTAATAATATTCGCAAAAATATCAAACTCATGACTGTGCTGCACACATCACAGTCCAACGAAAGCAAAACCCTTTACTTAATCTAAACAATGTAATATATCTGTTATATTTCCAGGAAATATGGCCAAAAGGTTACACATTCAATAATGATCTTTAATATAAGTACGTATTGTGTTTATAATATTCCATTATACAACAATACTCAATGCAAATAATCAATGTGAACAAGCGAAATATATAAACACGGATAAGAGACATTTAAACGAACTAATGTTTATGACGGAGAAGTTAACTATATATTTGTATGCACAAAAGTAAAATAGTGTGATGTCTAAGGAACTCAAAAAAGAGAAATTCTAAAATAGATAGAAGGTGAAATCAAGCACACAGAGATCTCGTATCATACGTTCATATGAACAGTGTCCGGAAACTCGTAGTAAAAATGTTAAACTAGTGAATCTATATATTTTCTTTTCCCTTTTCATAAAAGAAAAAGAAAAGTATCAATTTCTAAGTGAAAACCGTACTCGACTTAAATACATTTTTCATGTCCAAAATTAAACTCTTCGTTTGCACAAAATTACTATGCATACCAAGGAAGAACCTTTTTAATCAACTCCCTGAGGAAATTAGAATCATAAACGACAAAAGCCAAGCTTTGAGCTTTTGCTTTCTTCCAACCACAAGCTAATGCTTCTCTGGAAGAGTAGTATTAAATATTGTCATTGTAATTGTGAACCTTATTACTTTTATGTACTTTTTTCATCAATAAATAAAGAAAATTATAAAATTTGGAGTCAATTTTATGGTGCAACATTTTATTTATTTGTGCCTACATTAAAACAAAAATTGGTTTCTAGGAGTTAATATTAGCTGTTCAATGTATTTTCATTTGCGTCGATACGTAAACCAGGCTCCAAAAGTTTTTTAACCCTTTAGTTGCTCAAAAATTGGAAAAAAAGTTTTTTTTTCGGTTCTCTGGGTTATGTAGATTCACCAGTTTGTACTAAAAGTTTATAAAAAGATTCCGAAAAAATACTGCAATTAAAAAAGAAAATATGGTAGCCACAATATTTTATGTTGTTTGTAATTGTAAAAAAACGTACATGATCTTGTACATTATTAGCATACACGATGATGTGAGCTCCACTCATAATTAATTAATTAATTTAAAATAAAAAAAAAATAATAATTATTATTTGATTAAAGATAAACAATCTTATCTATCACAATATTCATTGGTCTTCTGCCTGGATTACCTATAATATAAATATAAATCAGGGTATTAGTCGACGAGTTTTGGGATTGAATTGACGACAGGTGATAACAATAATATTGTATTAACGACAGTGATTTGTTCAGTGAAATTCTCTCTTGTGGATTTGCCGTAGGGCTAGGTATATAATTCGTTTATAGGTATAGTTTACTTATACTAAATACTCTTAAGTATGTTCTATTTCTATGATATATATATATTTACCCAATACTATTTTAGAGTTGATTGAAAAAATATTTTCAGTTGATATAAAATAATAGAAATTACTGATTTATGGCATTATGTGGCCACGTAAATTATTTAAGTACCTTTGTTTGTTTTATCTTATTTACGAACATTACTTTTACAAGATAACCCAAAATTAGGGCTGTTAGTTGTCAGTACTGTCGCGAAGTGTAAGTATGTTATTTAAGTGTGTTTTTTCCACAAATCTTGTGTACTAGTGAATTATTTTATTTTTTAAAAAGTAGTTCATTGTCCCTGTGAAGAGTTTGACCTTCATTATGAATTGGATGAAAAAAAAACATTCGAGAGTGAGTACAGATTATCATGTAAAAAAATATGTGTCTGTATAGGAATCTGCTACAATTAGTGAGAAATTTGTAAAGAAACGAAAGTACAAAATTATTATTCGGATCATTTTTAAAGATTCGTTTTGGTGAAAGACACCTCAAGGTTGGTATAGTGGTTGTATAAGAACAATTAAAAGTTTAAAAAAATGTTTGTTATTTAAATATGTATTACAAAACATTGATATTATATTATTTATTGGGTCGTTTAAATTTACTCTGAACAGTATTGAAATAGTAGTGAAGCCATCCAGTAAAGTCAATCAACACAAAAACTGGAATGGCCTTTTATTAAATTGATAATTACTATATATTACTGATAATTACTTACGACTGTCAAAATTCAAATGAATACACTAGTCTATTAAAATCGTTGTGCGAAGGGAAATGAATTTTGCATATTAAATAATACATTTAAAAAAAACGATCGAAAATGCCTTCAACTGTTTTCAAACTGCAAAAATCATCATACATTTTTTGTATGTATTTCATAAAATTAAAAAAACTATACTTTGACTACCGTATAGAATTTACAGATTTTGTAGTATTGCTTGAGATAGCAGACTACAAAGCATTGTTGACGGCTGAAAAAAGTTTAGCGCTGAAAGTTAACCCCCAAGGCCTATGGCATTATTGACCGTTATATTTCATAAAAATGCTGTCAGAAGGTCAGAGAATTTGCATACATTTCCACTTTGCAATAAACGTATCCAAAAACTAAACACTGTTTTTGAAAGATGATGAATAACGCATTCAAATTTTATTATTAGAAATGAATATTTTTTTTAAACACAAAATTAGAAGGCAAACACGGAAAATTTTTATAACCTTACATTTTTTCGTCTCAACACTCAATTAAGATTACTGATAATCAAAAAATATACCTTTATTAGGCAAATCTATTATGAACATTACATTCACCCTATTTATTTTATTTAAAATTAATTATCAAAAAATGTTTTTGAAGTGAAACTTCTTTAGCCGCGTAATGAATTTTCGGGAACGTAGTAAAACCGAGTCAAGATCGAAACGAAAAAGCGGGTACCCCCACCACCGCTCACCGTTCAGAAAAATGGTGTACAAAATTCGTTGTAATTATTAAACAAGTTAAATAACGTATTTTCGCACAATTTCGCAAGTCCAGTATGGTCTAGTGGCTAGGATACCTGGCTCTCACCCAGGAGGCTCGGGTTCGATTCCCGGTACCGGAAATTATTTTTGGTCAATTTTCTGAGATACTGTTTTATTTAATTTGTGTTTTGATTATTTCAGGTGATATTTTTAAGAATTCATTTTATTAAATACAAGCAGTGACTTGAAAAAAATCATAAAATTGTTAATTTTTCAATATGGACTTTTGGCAGCCGGGATGTATTTATAATTTCACAATTATTTTAGGAATGCGGAAGCACATCATGCAAGATTCCCATTCTTGCGACCCGGGTTCGATTCCCGGGCAGTGCACTCCTTTTTTATGGAGAATCATTATTTTTCAAAGGAAGGATATTTTTGATATTGTATTTTAGCTCCAGTAGTATGAAATAAATTTTGAAGTGAAACTTCTTTACGCGCGTCATGCAATTTCGTGGACCGGAGTAAAACCAACTCATGACCGAAACGAAAATGCGGGACCGATTAAAGTTCATTTGATCTAGTCAAAGTTTTGAAGTAAAATATAAATGCTTCTTAGCTCATCTCGACAACTGGCGTTGGTGGTGTAATGGTCAGCATAGTTGCTTTCCAAGCAGTTGATCCGAGTTCGATTCTCGGCTATGGCAAATTATTTTTTTGTTTTTAACGCCTTTTTTTTTTTCAATGGTTGACGATAATATCAATCCACTAAGTAATATTTTAGGCCTGTAGAATAATTGAAAAGTTAAAGAATGATATAAAATTTTTTATGATGTTAACGATAAAAAAATAAAAAAAAACATAAAATTACCATAAAAAATGGGCCAACGGCACGCGGTGTTCCCAAGCGGTCACCCATCCAAGTACTGACCGCGCCCAATGTTGCTTAACTTCGGTGATCGGACGAGAACCGGTGTGTTCAACATGGTATGGTCGTTGGCAAACGCTAAACAATATTAATTTCTATTCTACCTGCAAATAAATATATGAAAATTAGTATAAAAAAGCCCTAATAATACTGAAAACATTAGCAAGGTGTGTGCGACGTTGATAAAAATAATCATTACATACGCGCTTGAAAAAGATCGTAATTACATCCATAACTTTGTAGGAATTTTTTTTTTCAATGGTTGACCATAATATCAATCCACTAAGTAATATTTTAGGCCTGTAGCATACTTGAAAAGTTAAAGAATTTTATGATATTATTAATTATAGTAACGATAAAAAAATAAAAAAAAACATGAAATTACCATAAAAAATGGGCCAACGGCACGCGGTGTTCCCAAGCGGTCACCCATCCAAGTACTGACCGCGCCCAATGTTGCTTAACTTCGGTGATCGGACGAGAACCGGTGTGTTCAACATGGTATGGTCGTTGGCAAACGCTAAAAAATATTAATTTCTACTCTACCTGCCAATAAATATATGAAAATTAGTATAAAAAAGCCCTAATAATACTGAAAACATTAGCAAGGTGTATGCGACGTTGATAAAAATAATCATTACATACGCGCTTGAAAAAGATCGTAATTATATCCATAAATTTGGAGGAATTTTTTGAAGTGAAACTTCTTTACGCGCGTCATGCAATTTCGAGGACCGGAGTAAAACCGACTCATGACCGTGACGAAAAAAAGGGATCATTTCGCTATAGGAGCCTAGCTAATATTATATACCTAGTTTAACTCACTCTCCTAACTCATCTTCGCTGTCTACAGGCAGAGCGCACGACTGTGGTCGTGAAGAACCGAGGTTCGATCCCCGCTTTAACTATTTTTTTTTTTTCTTTTTTTATAACTTTTAATTTTTTTTATCACATGCTACTTATAAATATGTCAATAGACAGAAAAAAAGAGAGAATGAAATGAAAAGAGAGAGAGAGAAGAATACTAGAAGTTTCACTTCTGTCTTGCGTAGGCTTGACACACCCATTTTTTAATATGACACTTCGTAATGACGAAGTGTCATTTTTTTCTCAAATTACGTTCGGAACCGTTGGTTTCATAGAGGCTTACATTTTAATTCTTCTGTGGTTGACTTCCGTATTTGAATATAAAGCTTGGTGTTTTCCAATCCTGTTCCCAAAAGCGAACAAATTGACTCTACGGGTACTGTTACAGTTCCCAAAACCGAACAAATTAGCCTGAGGAGTTAAGTTATTTTGGTTTCTTTTCAAACTGTTGCTGTCTTGCATGTAAAGTACATGATATAAATATGAACGAAAATAATTTGACATATTTTTTTTCAGATTATTCAAAATGTGTTTCTCAAAGCGAGTAACGGCATATATATTCATTGCCTGTGGAGCAGTGTTGGCAGTAGGGTGTTCCACTCTCGTCGCAATGTGGCAAACTATATTTTTTAGCGTTTTGAAGGATGTAAGTATGTAAAGTTATTTATTTTTTAGCGTTTTGAAGGATGTAAGTATGTAAAATTATTTATTTTTTAGCGTTTTGAAGGATGTAAGTATGTAAAGTAATTTATTTTTTAGCGTTTAGAAGGATGTAAGTATGTAAAGTTATTTATTTTTTAGCGTTTTGAAGGATGTAAGTATGTAAAGTAATTTTTTTTTTAGCGTTTTGAAGGATGTAAGTATGAAAGTAATTTATTTTTTAGCGTTTTGAAGGATGTAAGTAGGTAAAGTTATTTATTTTTTAGCGTTTTGAAGGATGTAAGTATGTAAAGTTATTTATTTTTTAGCGTTTTGAAGGATGTAAGTATGTAAAATTATTTATTTTTTAGCGTTTTGAAGGATGTAAGTATGTAAAGTAATTTATTTTTTAGCGTTTTGAAGGATGTAAGTATGTAAAGTTATTTATTTTTTAGCGTTTTGAAGGATGTAAGTATGTAAATTTTTTTTTTTGAAGTGAAACTTCTTTACGCGCGTCATGCAATTTCGTGGACCGGAGTAAAACCAACTCATGACCGAAACGAAAATGCGGGACCGATTAAAGTTCATTTGATCTAGTCAAAGTTTTGAAGTAAAATATAAATGCTTCTTAGCTCATCTCGACAACTGGCGTTGGTGGTGTAATGGTCAGCATAGTTGCTTTCCAAGCAGTTGATCCGAGTTCGATTCTCGGCTATGGCAAATTATTTTTTTGTTTTTAACGCCTTTTTTGAAGTGAAACTTCTTTAGCCGCGTAATGAATTTTCGGGAACGTAGTAAAACCGAGTCAAGATCGAAACGAAAAAGCGGGTACCCCCACCACCGCTCACCGTTCAGAAAAATGGTGTACAAAATTCGTTGTAATTATTAAACAAGTTAAATAACGTATTTTCGCACAATTTCGCAAGTCCAGTATGGTCTAGTGGCTAGGATACCTGGCTCTCACCCAGGAGGCTCGGGTTCGATTCCCGGTACCGGAAATTATTTTTGGTCAATTTTCTGAGATACTGTTTTATTTAATTTGTGTTTTGATTATTTCAGGTGATATTTTTAAGAATTCATTTTATTAAATACAAGCAGTGACTTGAAAAAAATCATAAAATTGTTAATTTTTCAATATGGACTTTTGGCAGCCGGGATGTATTTATAATTTCACAATTATTTTAGGAATGCGGAAGCACATCATGCAAGATTCCCATTCTTGCGACCCGGGTTCGATTCCCGGGCAGTGCACTCCTTTTTTATGGAGAATCATTATTTTTCAAAGGAAGGATATTTTTGATATTGTATTTTAGCTCCAGTAGTATGAAATAAATTTTGAAGTGAAACTTCTTTACGCGCGTCATGCAATTTCGTGGACCGGAGTAAAACCAACTCATGACCGAAACGAAAATGCGGGACCGATTAAAGTTCATTTGATCTAGTCAAAGTTTTGAAGTAAAATATAAATGCTTCTTAGCTCATCTCGACAACTGGCGTTGGTGGTGTAATGGTCAGCATAGTTACTTTCCAAGCAGTTGATCCGAGTTCGATTCTCGGCTATGGCAAATTATTTTTTTGTTTTTAACGCCTTTTTTTTTTTCAATGGTTGACGATAATATCAATCCACTAAGTAATATTTTAGGCCTGTAGAATAATTGAAAAGTTAAAGAATGATATAAAATTTTTTATGATGTTAACGATAAAAAAATAAAAAAAAACATAAAATTACCATAAAAAATGGGCCAACGGCACGCGGTGTTCCCAAGCGGTCACCCATCCAAGTACTGACCGCGCCCAATGTTGCTTAACTTCGGTGATCGGACGAGAACCGGTGTGTTCAACATGGTATGGTCGTTGGCAAACGCTAAACAATATTAATTTCTATTCTACCTGCAAATAAATATATGAAAATTAGTATAAAAAAGCCCTAATAATACTGAAAACATTAGCAAGGTGTGTGCGACGTTGATAAAAATAATCATTACATACGCGCTTGAAAAAGATCGTAATTACATCCATAACTTTGTAGGAATTTTTTTTTTCAATGGTTGACCATAATATCAATCCACTAAGTAATATTTTAGGCCTGTAGCATACTTGAAAAGTTAAAGAATTTTATGATATTATTAATTATAGTAACGATAAAAAAATAAAAAAAAACATGAAATTACCATAAAAAATGGGCCAACGGCACGCGGTGTTCCCAAGCGGTCACCCATCCATGTACTGACCGCGCCCAATGTTGCTTAACTTCGGTGATCGGACGAGAACCGGTGTGTTCAACATGGTATGGTCGTTGGCAAACGCTAAAAAATATTAATTTCTACTCTACCTGCCAATAAATATATGAAAATTAGTATAAAAAAGCCCTAATAATACTGAAAACATTAGCAAGGTGTATGCGACGTTGATAAAAATAATCATTACATACGCGCTTGAAAAAGATCGTAATTATATCCATAAATTTGGAGGAATTTTTTGAAGTGAAACTTCTTTACGCGCGTCATGCAATTTCGAGGACCGGAGTAAAACCGACTCATGACCGTGACGAAAAAAAGGGATCATTTCGCTATAGGAGCCTAGCTAATATTATATACCTAGTTTAACTCACTCTCCTAACTCATCTTCGCTGTCTACAGGCAGAGCGCACGACTGTGGTCGTGAAGAACCGAGGTTCGATCCCCGCTTTAACTAATTTTTTTTTTTCTTTTTTTATAACTTTTAATTTTTTTTATCACATGCTACTTATAAATATGTCAATAGACAGAAAAAAAGAGAGAATGAAATGAAAAGAGAGAGAGAGAAGAATACTAGAAGTTTCACTTCTGTCTTGCGTAGGCTTGACACACCCATTTTTTTTTTTTTCAATGGTTGACGATAATATCAATCCACTAAGTAATATTTTAGGCCTGTAGAATAATTGAAAAGTTAAAGAATGATATAAAATTTTTTATGATGTTAACGATAAAAAAATAAAAAAAAACATAAAATTACCATAAAAAATGGGCCAACGGCACGCGGTGTTCCCAAGCGGTCACCCATCCAAGTACTGACCGCGCCCAATGTTGCTTAACTTCGGTGATCGGACGAGAACCGGTGTGTTCAACATGGTATGGTCGTTGGCAAACGCTAAACAATATTAATTTCTATTCTACCTGCAAATAAATATATGAAAATTAGTATAAAAAAGCCCTAATAATACTGAAAACATTAGCAAGGTGTGTGCGACGTTGATAAAAATAATCATTACATACGCGCTTGAAAAAGATCGTAATTACATCCATAACTTTGTAGGAATTTTTTTTTTCAATGGTTGACCATAATATCAATCCACTAAGTAATATTTTAGGCCTGTAGCATACTTGAAAAGTTAAAGAATTTTATGATATTATTAATTATAGTAACGATAAAAAAATAAAAAAAAACATGAAATTACCATAAAAAATGGGCCAACGGCACGCGGTGTTCCCAAGCGGTCACCCATCCAAGTACTGACCGCGCCCAATGTTGCTTAACTTCGGTGATCGGACGAGAACCGGTGTGTTCAACATGGTATGGTCGTTGGCAAACGCTAAAAAATATTAATTTCTACTCTACCTGCCAATAAATATATGAAAATTAGTATAAAAAAGCCCTAATAATACTGAAAACATTAGCAAGGTGTATGCGACGTTGATAAAAATAATCATTACATACGCGCTTGAAAAAGATCGTAATTATATCCATAAATTTGGAGGAATTTTTTGAAGTGAAACTTCTTTACGCGCGTCATGCAATTTCGAGGACCGGAGTAAAACCGACTCATGACCGTGACGAAAAAAAGGGATCATTTCGCTATAGGAGCCTAGCTAATATTATATACCTAGTTTAACTCACTCTCCTAACTCATCTTCGCTGTCTACAGGCAGAGCGCACGACTGTGGTCGTGAAGAACCGAGGTTCGATCCCCGCTTTAACTAATTTTTTTTTTTCTTTTTTTATAACTTTTAATTTTTTTTATCACATGCTACTTATAAATATGTCAATAGACAGAAAAAAAGAGAGAATGAAATGAAAAGAGAGAGAGAGAAGAATACTAGAAGTTTCACTTCTGTCTTGCGTAGGCTTGACACACCCATTTTTTTTTAGCGTTTTGAAGGATGTAAGTATGAAAGTAATTTATTTTTTAGCGTTTTGAAGGATGTAAGTAGGTAAAGTTATTTATTTTTTAGCGTTTTGAAGGATGTAAGTATGTAAAGTTATTTATTTTTTAGCGTTTTGAAGGATGTAAGTATGTAAACTTATTTATTTTTTAGCGTTTTGAAGGATGTAAGTATGTAAAGTTATTTATTTTTTAGCGTTTTGAAGGATGTAAGTATGTAAAGTTATTTATTTTCTAGCGTTTTGAAGGATGTAAGTATGTAAAGTTATTTATTTTTTAGCGTTTTGAAGGATGTAAGTATGTAAAATTATTTATTTTTTAGCGTTTTGAAGGATGTAAGTATGTAAAGTTATTTATTTTTTAGCGTTTTGAAGGATGTAAGTATGTAAAGTTATTTATTTATTAAACATTCCGATCTCACTGACCCTGAGATAAAACTGAATAGATATGACCACGATTTAGTAGAAGTGTTTATGTCATTTTATATTTAAATGAATTTTTCAGGAAAGACAGATTTTTTTACTCCCCTTAAACCCTTTTTAAATGTTTCCCATTTTTTATGATGACCGTAATAAAAACCTGGATTTTTTTTTAATATTTGCTTACAATAGAATTCTTCCACGAATTGTCTGTATCACTTTTTTATCAGATTCACTGACACGGACATTTATAGTAAAAAGAAGAGATGTTTTAAAGTCGTAAGTAAGGTGACTAACGCAACGACGCCATTAACCCCGTAATGATATAGTAACAGAACTTGAATAGAATTTTCAAAGAAATTTAAAATTAACTTTGAATTCCGTGAAACAACCCGTCCTTTTAATCTTGCTTTTCAATGCAAATCAACATTGTTTGCAACCAATGGTTCTTTAGGACTCAAACTACATACAACTTTATACAAACGCAACTGTAAAAAAACTGTCGTTTTCTTTTAACACACTTTCCTATGTGGAAAATATGGGTTTTTTAACGGATTTAATTAATCGCGTGAGAAAAGGTCGTCTTTACAACTCATTCTTCTGTGAAAAGATTTGTCGGCGTTTTTGTTTTTTTTTTTCTATTACAGCATGGATTTCCTCAAGATGTATGTAGGTTCCCTTTTCTTGAAAGGGTGCTGTCGGACACCTCCCTAAGTGTGATATCATTCTTCTTTATGTTAAAAAATAGCAGAAAGTTATTTATTCCCAAGTCATGAATAAAGTGACTGTTGCGTGTCGTATCTTGTGATTGTCCTGTTTTATATAAATATTTGAATATTCCTCCTACTACCAAGGTTATTGGAAATTCTGGGGTCTTAACTAGTAGAGGAGTGAACCCGAGAATGTGAAATTGCGAACCTAACTCTTTTGGTCATTCGGCCACCATCGGCTCTGAAGTTTCCCTCTATTTTTTAAGTAAGATTCCTTTAAGAGAAGGTAACTCTTTCATACTCATTAATTTATCAGTTATTCCTACCTTAGCCAATGTTACAGCGTTGCATCAGGGCAGATGTGTAGATTGTGATGAATTTTGTGTTAATGTATGTGGAAGCGATACCGAAATCCTCCTGGGATCTGTATTTTGGTATGACAATTATTAGTTAAATCAATGTGGTTTTCGACGTTTTATGAAGATAAATAGTGTAGCTTTGTCCCTTCGCCGTCGTCTTTGGATTTTTTGTGGATTGCTTCCGTAATTTGCGTGCTCGATGCATTTTGGGTATTCCCAGGACTTCAGAAAGAAATCCAAAGTAATGCTGGTTTCAAGCTAAATGTTTCAGCCGAAGTGATGGAGTATCTCTTTGTTGTATTATTCTAGTGATATCTTTTTTACACATGTGCATGTCAAAAACATGCGAGTATGATTTAATCAAAGAATAACAAGGAATAAACCGATAGCAGTTTGTAGTGGACGTGTCTATGTGTCCGAAGTAAGCTAAATTTTACCTCCTCTGCTGGAATGGATTATATTCTGACAGAAGGCCGGAGTATTTCCACTTTGCAATAAAATCCAAATAAATATTTCTGAACAGATCCGAAATCTAAAAACTGCCTCTGAAATATGATGACATACGCATTCAAATAGTATTATTTGAAATAAACCTATACTTTTTTAGTTGTTAAAATTTTGCATACGAATATTAAAAAAAATATAAAGTGGCTCGGCTCGCCTAACATTTTTGGTTTCTAAAATTACTGATAGCGAAAAATAATATAAAAGCATAGAATCTTTGGTTTCATAAAGGGAGATTGTAATTCTCCTTTGGTATACTTCTAGATTTTATAAAGCTTGGGGTGTATTTCTAACACTGTTTAGTTTTAAGATACGACAATTTCTATAAGACCATATAAACAAATTAACCCAAGAGGTTAAAAAATCTAATTTATTATTTCTTAAACAAATAATCAATTTCGTTGGCCTGTTTAGATTCTCTGATCAGCTTTGTTTGGCCTGTTTAGGTTTTCTGATCAGCTTTCTTTGGCCTGTTTACGATCTCTAATCAGCTTTCTTTTAAATCCTTATAGATCACATTTCTAATGATTCTCTGTTCAGTGGTATTTTTTCACCCGTTTATTTGATTGCATGCATATTCATGAATCAATGTTATCACGCCATCTAAAGGTTTATTAGGCAGGTACCAGGTGCCTACAATAATTGACATATTTGTCATCAGTCAAGCGTTGCACATTATCTTGTAGTAACAGCTGAGTGTACAATCATCAAATAATACCCCTTATCTATGCATATAGGTGATGTACGTACGTAATACGTATGCAACTATTTACTCGTTGATAAGGACGTGTAATGGCTTGTATTTAGCTAAGCACCAAATCAATAGTGATTTTATGAACAAATTTTTGCTTTTTGAACTTACTCCGACCAAAAACAATTATTATATCGAGAATTTTATACTTTCGGGAGAAAGTTATGGAAGAACTTTTTTTTATTTTTGTTCTTTAGATCAATTTTGCTTACCATGCAATTTCAGGATTTTGTTGGATAAATCTTATAATTTTATAACTAGTTTATTAGATGCAATGATAGCCGTGTTTGGTGGCATTATAAGTAGCAAGCAGTAGGTATGCTAGTGATGTATATACTCTGCACCAAGCAAAATACGTAAATATCTATGCTGGAACAATTCCAGAAAACCATCCTCGTGTATTTATATGCGGACGTATGGAACTTATCCGAATATGCATGCAAGTTTGTTTTAATATAATGCATAACTTTATTGATAGCCCCCCACTCCCATCGACCAACAAAGTCTAGACAGGGCATGTAGATATTAAAAATGACACCGAAACCAAAATTATTGGTTTCGAAAATTTGTTTACGAAAACGTTTATCAAAAATAAAGTGCATTATTTCATAAACAAAATATCACAAAAAGCATTGCTTATTAAATTTGTCTCCGAAGATATTATGCTTTCAAAGCGAAGCGACGGCATCAGATGGGGAGATTGGTTATAAAATTACTCATAGGTGGGACGAATTATTCGACAGAATTCATAAGACACGCCATATCTAGAGTTGATATATCGATGTCCACCCCTCTTGGAATGCTATAGATTATGCGCGTCTGAAAACTTCATTCGTAGTCGTCACCAGACTTTTTCCAGATACCACACGGCAGAACACAATTTCTAGCATAGCATAGCATGACAAGAGGAATGAAATGAAATTCCAATATATTTCTTAAATATTTCTTCTAACTACTTCTTAAATAACATTAAAACTTGTTTGTATGAATCAGAGGAACAATAGTATTCCCAATATTGTGGTATGTCATGAGGACGAAGGTAGGAGTAAAGGGAAGGAGATGTAAAGGAGGAAGGTGGTGAAGTACCTGGATATTCAAATCTGGTCATCAAACACACCACAAGACATTTCAAGCAACTATGTATGGTGGTCTTTCATCAGGGCGATACTGAAAGTATCTTCCACTCTTTTGAACCTGGTGTAAAAATAGTTCTTTTAAATGAACGTAAGTGAAATCACACAAATTAATTATATGAAATTGATTCGTAGTCGAGATACTTAACCCTCGACTACGGAGGCCCTTAAACTATTCAGAACTGAACACGCCTAAAGCCATTTCAAGCAAAGAATCAATTCTGAATGGTGGTTTTCACTAGGACGATACTGAGGGCGTCTACCACTCTGAGTGTGCCGAGTCGATTATGCTTTACTCCCGAATTTGAGATTTGAAAGGAAAAACAGCATAACTCATTGTTTTTTCTTTTTCTCCTTTGAACCATCTTGGTTTTGCCATTTATAGCAATTTAAGCGATTGCAGCACCCTGCATTTATCTCGACATTTTTGTCAGACTGTACGTATATATATATATAACATTTATTATCTTTTACATATCTTGATATTTTTACTGTTTCCAGAAACTAATCGTTACTGAAAATTCCATGAGCTATGATATCTGGAAAGAAACACCGTTTCCCATGTATCTGGAGATATTTCTCTACAATTTCACAAACAGCGATGAAGTTATTAAAGATAATTCAGTGAAACCAATCTTTGAAGAAAATGGACCTTATGTCTTCAGCGAACACCACATAAAAGTGAGTATTTCGATGAATTCTTTGATTAAATTTGGAAACCTTATTACTGAAGTAGCCCGTGTACAATAAGGTTTCACCAACTAATATCATTTTTCGTTATTAAATTATTTCTAAAAAAATAGTAACCCTACAAGTGGGTACAACTAGTTCTATAAATATTAGACCTCGCATCCAAAAAAGTACGTTTCTATATAGTTTTCTCATATTCTTTACATCAAAACCAAAATTACTTCTGAAATCGTAATTTATTTATTCACACCATGAAGGCTTTTACATCTATACAACGTTTAAGGTAAGCTGATCGGGAGTACAATAATGTGTGTAGAGTACATAAAAGAGTAAGCAGGTACAATACTAGTTATCGTTGAGAATTGTTGTACATTCAAGTAGTAATTGTTCCATAAATAATAATAAGAGTACAAGATAGGTACTATGAAAGTAGTAGCGGAATAATATTTAATAACATTGTTGATGTTAGTAAAATAAATATGAAATGTTCATTGATAAACATATTAGTATTTATCAAAACTTTATAATGCCAGATTGGGTATTATACAGAACATAGCTTAACATTAGTACAGGAATAAACAAGAACCGTTTGCTGTAAAGCAAATTTGTAATCAACAAACACTGATTACGCCCGATTGGCTGTTTTATGGAAAATAGACAAATTTATAAACAGATAAAGAAGTATTGTGGATCAGTTACAAATATTCAAATAATATATTAATATTTGTAAGTAGGTACTTAAATACCGTCCTTCATATTATATTATACTATCGAAAATTATTTTTTTATTTTAAACAAAGAATTATACAATTTATCTATTCCAATTACACAATTCCTTTTTCAAACTTTCTTCAGACAGGTTATTTCAAAAATGCGAAAAAGAAAGTACAAATAAACACGATGATTTCACATTTGAAAAAAAATCTTTACTGAACCAATATAACGGCCATCATCTTGAACCGGAAATGCAACGTACAAACAAATTTACAGATAAACGAAATGCACAACTATCGAGTTAAAATAGGACTTTGCAAAAGCGCATTCAAAAAGCATTTCGTTTTCCAATCTCAACATTCTAATGAAAAACTTTCTGTTTTAGGTGAACAAAATATGGAACCCCAATGGAACGGTTTCCTTCTTTCAAAGAAGAATTTATAATTTTGTGCCAGAAAGATCAATGGGTTGTTTGTCAGATAACATAACTAATGTAAACATGATTGCAGTGGTAAGTTAACAGTTCATTTTAATTATTACTTTATAATTTACTTTGGTAGAGTTAAAGAAAATTTGCAAACGCAAATGAGACAAAACTGCAATTCAAAACTGCGAAATTCACATAAGCTTCGACTTTTGGATGTAGGGGAGAGTATGGTATATCGTACCACTTTGCACTTAACTCTCAATACTGTATGATTGAAATGGGTTAGATAAGTGGAGTTAGGTTCAAATAAATACTTATTTTATTGGGTACGATATTTATTTAAATCATATTTTACAGGTATCTGGAATGTTTTCAAATTACATGTTTTATAAAAAATGATTTTCGGTACGATTTACCGAACCGGTATGGTTAATCGTACCACCGGTATGGTAAATCGTACCTAGACCATTATTCCAATTTATATCGAAGAAAACATGGACATTTTTAGGGCATGCATGTGTCGCAAATGTCTGGGTTACTGGCGCAAGCTTCATGCACCCATTTATGGCAACGAACGCACTGGATCAAGTCTCTTTTGGGTCCTGCCTTTTCAAAATAATTGCCAAAGCATAGGTGGCGTATGTTTTCTTCATCGTCATCATCAATATCCGTATCCGAATCGTTCAAAACGACAATACTGTCAGCATCTTCACTATCACTACTACTGCAATTTTTGGCCTTTTTTCGTTGAGCACACTTCTTACCCTTAATGGGTTTTTTTTATGAGTTTTAATAATCTTATTTTTCTTTTTTTCAATTTTTAATTTGGGCATTTTGACAGCTGAGCGTCTACCAGTAGCCACTTCTAGTCCTTTTTTATACGGACTTGCTGTTATTTCAGCAGCCTTTTATGCCGTGCGCGTGTTATTTTTTCCTTGGTTCTTTGGTATTGGAGAAATCTCAAGAATTGATAGTTGAAAAGATGTCGACGCGTTTGAATTCGTTTGCCCCAATTCAATTTTCTGAACAGCATCTGGTGTTGAAAAGGGAGACTCTGACGAGGTCACTGGTGGTGGTGGTCGCAACAAAGGCTCTGACGACATCTCTGGTGTTTGTTGTACTGAAATCTTTAATTTAAAACTAGAAAATAATTCACTTAAAAAACAACCAAAAAATTACGATAAATCGTACCGGTACGATTTACCAGACCACTTGCGGTACGATTTAACAAACTCTAAGTTTTTATGAAAAAATGACAACAAAACATGTAAACGACGGTAATAAATATGATTTTGCTTTATTAAATTGCAAAATATAAACATGCTAAGTGAACTTAATTTGAGAAAAAACTAACATTCCTACCTATGAACACGAAATCACCTTACGCAGGAGCCGAAAAAATTAGATGAAGATTGTGAAAAAACAAAAATACTCCACTGCCAGCGCACGCATGATCCAACACTAAATAAAAATGGCTAGACAACTATGACGCTTCTAACGGTTGGCAGAGTATTTCCAGGATTAAAAAATAGTGACCCGTAGCAAAAATATTGAGGTGGTACGATTTACCGACCGGTACGATATACCATACTCTCCCCTAAATGTTTGTCATTTATAGAGGAGGAAGATCGTTGTCATCATTATCATCAACTTCAGGGGAGAATCGTCATCAGCATCATCATCTCCATCTTCAGAAGCGGGATCGTTATTATCTTTAACAGAGGGCTCATTGTCGTCACCACCATCTTCAGGAGGCGGATCATTGCTATGGTCATTATTTTTAAGAGGGGGACCATCGTCATCAACAGGATTATCTTTAGGAGCAGAATCTTCGTCAGCATCTCCATCACCATCATAAAGTGGGATCATTATCATCTTTAACAGGGGATCATCGTCCTCATCACCGTCATCAAGAGACGTATCATTTTCATAGTTATTATCTTTAAGAGGGGGAACACTGTCACCGTCATCATCAGGACGGGGATCATTTTAATCTTCATCGTCATTATCATCTGGAGGTGGATTATTTGCATTTACGTTAGCGCCATCATCGTCAGGTGGAAGATCATTGTCATCATCATCATTGCCACTGCAACCCATGGAAAGACTTCAGACTTCAAGGAAATGCCTCCACTCCCTTGGGTTTCCTACTGGTTTAGTTCCTATACAAACGGAAGAATTGTTCGCCTACACATCGACCTGCCACCTAAGTTTGTGCCTCCCAAAAACTTATTCCATCTGCAAGCTCATTATAGAGAAATATTTTTGGTCGTCGACTACCTATCATCCATCCATCCATTCTTCCGCAAGATCTCATTTTATTTCTCCTTTTTTCACTTTTTCCAGAGTGCGGCCTACTCTGCCCGTTTCATGCCTACTTTTGATAAATTGGCGTTGAACACAGTCCTGAACTTGTACGCAGAGGGGGTCGTGGTGACGAAGACCGCGGGCGAACTACTGTTTGATGGTTACGAAGATCGTATGCTGTCCCTCATAGAGAGCCTGAATATTTCAAATATTGTGGATCTCCCATACGATAAGTTCGGCTGGTTTTACGCTGTGAGTTAAAAAAATACCTTAATAAATAAATCATATTTCTTGTCTTACTCATAATATATAATACGGTGGGATAGGAACAGGTTAGTAGAAAACGTTACACATAATCAAGCGCATGCGTACTGCGTATTGCTTGGACGCGTGATAGTGTTAGAAACATAACGTGATCCATAACGGAATTTTTGGTTGGTGTAAATGTTGTAAATAGCATTAATTAAGTTTTTTTTTTTAATTTTCTAGCGTAATCTCAGCGACACATTCGACGGGCTATTCAATATGCACACTGGCTCTAAAGACATCTACAAGTTGGGGGTGATGGATACGTGGAACGGTGAGGACAAGGTGGAGTACTATGACGGGGAGTGCGGGGAAGTGAGGGGTTCGGCAGGGGAACTGTTCCCCCCTGGTGGGAACCCCGACTCCATTGAGGTGTTTGCTACCGATATATGTTCGTAAGTTAATAATCCATTAACCATACATCAATAATAAATAGGTCCATCAAGCCATCAATTTCATCGTGTGTCAACTTTTCGAATGTCTTCTTACGGCGAGAAATTGACTTAGCTTTCTGGAAGTTGTTCCGGGGTAGGGTATTTTCAATGTTTTTTTTATTATACAA
This sequence comes from Hesperophylax consimilis, assembly GCF_061612785.1. Taxonomy (NCBI): domain Eukaryota; kingdom Metazoa; phylum Arthropoda; class Insecta; order Trichoptera; family Limnephilidae; genus Hesperophylax; species Hesperophylax consimilis. The sequence continues at coordinate 32,478,441 of NC_142841.1, forward strand.
AAAAATTTTAGTAAAAATTTATGATGATGATTTTTATTTTACTTTTATATTGACGAATAAATTTTCTATAACTATTCAAAATGTGCCATTTTTTATTTGCGGCCAAAACGACATGCGAGTTTTTAGTCATAAACATGGCGTTATTGACATAACGCCAGTCAACATTGGTGTCGTCTCACCAGCCAGTAGCGTTTTCTAGGTCATAATGACGTTGTAACCAGTTTGAACCGTTTAAGAATATGCGGTTTTAGATGAAAATATATAGGTTTTAAGAAAGAAAATATTAAAATCACACACTTTCAGAAAGATCGTCAGAATTAGAAAAAAAACAACTTTAAATCTTCCACATATTTTTAACGGTTTCCATTGTTTGTGAAAATATCCCATCCAGTTTGCAGAGATTGGAGCAGATTTGGCATATTTCCCCGATGATAACCAATCTTGAATAAATAAGAGTTTTCATTTTTAAATATGAACTAGAACCTATGTTTCGTGAAAGATTTTTTGAGGGAATGAAGAAGTTAACAAGTGAACCAATTATTGGTCAAGTAGACAGAATACCTACAGAGTTCATACAAGTAGAAACCATAATCAGTTTCCAATCAATATAACTCGTCTTCAGTGGTTTCTTCATGCTGAGGATTGTGACCCCACTCCAACTTCCCCGGTGAACAATGCTCCTTTACTCCTGCGATATCTTACGATTTGCTGTAGACATTTTATAATCTAGCTTTTCCAAACAGAGATAATAATTACGTAACTATATTATTTTTGTGACCTATAACTCCACAATTCATCGAACGTCAGCAAATAATCCTTTTAGATTTTCATTTCGAATTACGAAGGCCACTCACAGACGCAGCTGTTAAATTATGTGCATAAATTTGAAAAGGAGTCAATAATATTGTTGAGTCGTTAATAATCATTGGCGTTTAAGTCAGTACGCTGATAAGGGTCAAGGGAAAACCCTAATCGTTTTACTCTTACCCTCGGTCTAGAGATGACGCCATAACTATTACTTATAATTACTGTCAAATGTCAATTTATTCATGACGTTTATTAAAACTTGTTACATTTTTAACATCGGGGGGAGCATGATATCTATTTTAAATATGAAAAAATAGATTTAGATCGGTAACTTATCTGTTGCAATCACATTCATCCCTCCTCTGCCAATTTCAAATCTCACTCACCCAGGGTCTTTATGTCGTCATTATGAAACATTTTTAAATAATATCATTTCGCTTTATCTTTTAATATTTATTTATATATTTTATTTATCATACGCCCATAAGAGCTTTTATATTTGATAATATGAACATAATAATTCATTGAAACAGTAATTAATATTAAAATTTGCATTTAAAATTATACAGAACCCATACAGAAGAATGGTATTATGCTAAACTTAATTGTTATTATTACTGAGATATTTTATTATAGCCTTCTTGTAACTATATTCCGTGCAGTTGAACACATCTACAATTTCTGAGAAAACAATCCCAACTGCATGCAATCTAGGTACAAGCGAGAATCTAAACAACTCAGTTCTGATATTTTTATTGCAATTAAAAAGAGTTTTGGATCGACTAGTTGTGACTATATTGTGTACTTCGTGATTTTGTGTCATTCCGTGCTCAATTCTACTTAATTCTTATGTTCAATCTATTTCTTTTTTATATTTTACGCAACTGTTAACAAAACCATAACAAAAATTAAATTCTTACCAAGATACTATGTTCAGTTGTCTGGTAACTTGAAAACCAGTTTCCAGTTTTCAAACTGGAAATCATTTCATGATAAGTCTGTTGCAACCAGTGGCGGTTTTCTTTAAAGTGCGTTTGGACAGTGAACTCCCACAAAAATGTGTATAAGTGTTATATATTGTAATTGAGGCGATGTGGGAAGGTTTTATACAAATATTTATTGGGGAAATAATAAAACAAGACACACAACTTGTAAAAAATTCACCTGCCTAAAAGCAAGTCAGAAATGAATCTCATACGTGCGTTATAAATTCAGCGACTATGCAACTTTCTGTTCTAAGAAATAGTTCACACAAAATAATATGCTCGTGACGTTTCAGCGGAAAACCGTGCGAGCTTGCAAACCTTAATGCTAAATCACTATTTTGATTAATCTTCATAAGGAATTGGTGTACATTATGCATACCATAAATACCATACGTATACTTTAGATAAATTGAAGGTTTTCCTATCGTTTCGCTTGAGTACAATACAAATAAAAAAATAAATTACTCAATAAAAAATATAAATGTAAACTATTAAAAAATATTTTTGTTCAATAGAAATGTATGAACGCGTTAAGCAAACAACCTTTAAAAAATACAGTATTATAGCTAAGATTATTTGTGACAGTTTCACTTTATTAACATTTTTGCATTCTTATAATTTTTTTACAAAATACATAAAAACTAGTTTTGTGCTTGAAATCGAACGTTTCTAGACTCCGTTTGTCAACCGATTTTAATGCCTATTTCCAACAATATAAGGTATACCAAGAATATACACATTTTTGGCTTGTAGCTTCCTCTTAAGAATCTGTTAGCTGCCCGGGCGCGCAGCGACTATGAGATTTGTTGATATCTATAGATTTCTTCAATTATTATCGGTTTTTAGTTGTTATTAAAATGCTATGTGTGCGTGAAAGAGGATGTGTGCAAGCGAGACAGAATGCTTGCACAGTTTATATAAAGGTATAAATGCGTGTCTCAGTTCCTCTTACCGTATCATCTCCCGAATAAACACCTGGATAAAACCTACCCACACACTTACTACAATATCCAACAATTGGCGCAGCCGGTAGGATTTTGAATTATTTTAATTTAAGTTAGTTTCTTACTTTTTAAAACAAAAACCGAACGGTTTCTTCCTTAAATTGTATGACAAACCACTTTTTATAACCTACCTATTATATTTATTAACTACGTCTTAAAACCACAAGGCACCATGATACATGCTTCTCAGCTGGAATTCTTCAACTCCTATAATCATTAATAATAATATTTTTTAAATATATCTCATATTATTTTTATATTAGGACACTAAAATTCATCAACCAAAACGCTAACGAAAATCCTCAAATTGTATCTTATTGGTATGTCGCTAATCTCTGGTGCAGTGTTATGTTGAAATTCCTTTAAATCTAGTGAAAAATATATAAAATCATGGAGAAGCCAAAAAGCCAATTGTTTCTCCCTTTTAATCTCCGACTGAATACCCAATGAGATAGGCCACGAAACGATTGATTGTTTGTGTCAACCATTTGCACAATAATTTAATTACAGTGGAATAAAAATTAAAGTTGAAGCAAAAAATTAATTTCTTAACAATGGTGACCATTAACATTGATACCTACAACGTTATTATAGTGTAACACGCACTTTTGGGTGACGCAATGGTACACCATAAACAAAATATACAATAGTCTTAACTAACAGTCATAACTAGAGACCGGATTATATGCATTTGCATATTTGCATATGCAAATGCATATTTAGACCCTTTTCAGCGGTAGTTGCATATTTTAGCAAATAATTGCATATTTACGCTTGATATCGTTCAGATGCCTCACGTAGCGACACTATAGACGTCAGATAGCAAGGCGCACGGCCAGCGAAGCTGAGCGAAGAACTTATAAATGATCTTACTGATCGCTACGGCCGGCGGCCGGAGCGGGGGGGAACCTCTCTCATCTTCGCCTGCGCTCGCGCCTACTCGGCTTAATTCGGCTAATTGGCGAAAACAATTCATTCATTCGTATGAGGGGTGATTTGGTAATTTTTTATGTTTATTTGTATATTTTTAATTCAGTGAATTGCGAATTTTGTTTTAGACTGGTCGCACGCGCTGTTCTTTAGAGTTTCGTCTAGTGTTTTTTTTGTTTGAACGAAGTTGTACATTGTGAAAGTGAACCATGCCCCCTGATAAAAAAGTGCCCATACGTGGATAGCTGAATATCCTGGAATATTTACATACGACGGAAAAGTTTGATACTGCCGAGTTTGCGAGAAAAACATTTCTAGCACAAAAAAGTTCCAAATAGACCAGCATGTCAAAACCAGTGTTCATATCGCAGGAGTGCAGAAGAAGGGCCCACGACAACAAGTTTTTACAGTGGCAAGTAGCAGTAACAGTAAAGTAACCTCCAAAGGTAAACAACAAAATCACTTTAGCATGGATCTATGTAAAGCATTTTTTGCAAGCAATATCCCTCTATACAAACTGACAAATCCTGCCTTGAAAGATTTTCTCAGAAAATATTGCATAAATCAAAATATACCGGATGAATCTACTTTACGTAAAAATTACATACCATCAATTTATCTACATGTGCTGGAAGAAATACGCAATGAACTCAAGGATAACATCATATGGATTTCAGCTGACGAAACCACCGACACTTGCGGCCGTTTCATTGCAAATTTGATTGTTGGTGCATTAAAACTTGAACCTTCACCTTCCTATTTGGTGGCCTGCAGAGAACTTGAAAAGGCAAATCATTCTACGATCGCCAGATTTGTGAATGAGGGTATAAAAAAAATATTTCCTGAATCTTCTGCGGATGAAAATGTGTATGTGTTGCTCTCAGATGCTGCCCCCTATATGATCAAAGCAGGCAAAGCCCTCCAAGTATTTTATCCCAATTTGATTCATGTGACGTGTTTTGCTCACGGAATTCACAGACTCGCCGAAGAAGTGAGATCCACGTTTGCAAATGTAAATAACCTGATTTCATCAGCAAAGAAAGTGTTTCTTAAGGCGCCTGCTCGTATAAAGGCCTACAAAGAAAAACTGCCAAATATCCCTTTACCTCCTGAGCCAGTAATAACCATATCAATATTCATATCAACAACAATCAAAGTAGCACACAGTAATAGTGACCCGTTGAAAACTTGGCTTAATTGTGTATATCGGAGAACGGTTCAATTCGAGTCAGTTGCGACATTAACTAAGTGTTCACTGCATCAATTGTGATAAGAATTTTGCGCGTTGAAGCGAAATTACTCAAGTGATTTATAAATTATTAACATCGCGAAATAGTAACGGTGAAGTTGACATCTGTTTACTGTATAAGTGAATCTATTGTGATTGGCCAACTCCACCGCCATCTTTAAAACTCGGGCCATTCGGCTTGCTTGTTTCGCTTTGACGGCGCTTGCGCATCTTATTGTTTCTACCAAAACTACTGCAAGGGTGACCATGAGTTCGAACAAAAAAACAAGCTCTCAACAACAAGATACTCTAAATACATTTACAAGATCCAAAAACAAAATGAACACTGCCCCCGAAGACACTAGCCCAGAAGAAGATACTTTTACTAAATTTGCGTCTTTCGTAGACACAAAACTGGAGAAACTCAAAACCCAAATACTCGAAAACATTGAAAAAAAAATGTCTGAATTTCAAAAAACTACCGAATTTATTTGTCAAAAGTATGATGACATAATAATTCGTTTGGACTCCATGAATGAAGTTAAAGGAGAAGTCGAAAGCTTAAAAAATGATTTGACAAATAAAAGTAAAATTATTAAACATCTAGAAACCAGACTGGCTTGTTTAGAACAGTCGAACCTCGATAACTGTATTGAAATAACAGGAATTGAGGAAAAGACAGATGAAAATCCCAAAGTAACTGCTATAAACCTAATAAAAAGTGCTAATATCCAAATAAGTACAGAGGATATTACATCAGCAATAAGACAATATGACAGAAGACCAGGTCATCCGAAAAAAATTCTCTTAAAAATTAGAAATCCAGAAACAAGATCAAAATTATTGGCAAACAAGAAGGTGATCTCAAACCGTGAGAAAATGATATTCCTAGGAGAATCGCTATCTCCTTATTTTAAAGAACTGCTTTGGAAAGCCAAATTAAAGGGAAGAGAATTAAAATACAAATATATTTGGTTTAAAAATGGATCAATTCTAATGAAAGAAGATGAAGGAAAAAAAATTAAAGAAATAAAACACGAAGATGACCTCAATAGAATTTAGAAGTTGTATGGTAAAAGGCACCGACAATATTTAATATATTAAAAATGGACATCGATTTAGGAAAAAACATTGATTTGGATGACAATACAGAACCTAATTTAACTATTAAAGATTCATTTACTTGCAAAAATTTTTTGAAACATTCAAACTTTTCTTTAGTTTGTTTAAACATTAGAAGTTTAAGTAAAAACTTTGATGAAACCTTAACTATGCTTGATGGCATAGAACATCGTCCTGAGGTATTAGTTTTTACAGAAGCTTGGCTAAAAAATTTGATCAATATACCTAGCATCCCAGGATACACAGTTTACAATACAAATAATCACTATTTGCAAAACGATGGTGTAGTTGCCTACGTGAAACAAAATGTTCAGGCGACTGTTGAGGAAATTGTTTTCCCTGGAGCAAACTGCTTAAGAATGCAGATATCGAATAATATATGTTTAATAGCCATTTACAGATCTCCGTCCCAGACTCATATAGATAGTTTCCTTGAATCACTGAGTGTCCTACTTGATTCTACATCTATACAAAATAAGGAAATCATTTTATGTGGTGATATAAATATTAATACATTAGATTTGAACAGTATAAAAACTCAAAAATACCTCTCACTTTTGGCTTTTCACGGCTTAAAGCCTATTATAATTTCACCTACAAGAGTTTCGTCTACTGCTTCAAGTTGCATCGATCACATTATGGTAAAATCTAAATTTGAACCACAGGGAGCTGTCTTCACTACTGACATAACAGATCATGATGCGGTATTGCTGAGATTTATGAGCTTTAGACAGAAGAAAATAGCAAAGGAAAATGAAAAAATCAAAACCGTCATAAATAACATTCTTTTGAAGGCTAAATTAAAAGAAGAATCATGGCAGTCAGTCCTGTCATCGCAAGATGTTAATTCAGCTACTGAAAACTTCGTAAAATGTTTAAAAATGCACGTGGAAAGTTGCTCGTCGGTACAAAGTGTAAAACATAACATCAAATACTTAAAACCTTGGATAAATGATGGAATTATCAAATGCCTTAGAACCCGCGACAAACTGCACAACAAATGTCGAGGAGAGGTTAATAATATTCAACTGCTGGCTTATTATAAGAGATACAGAAACTGGTGTACAAAAATTATAAAATATACAAAGCAAACGTATTACAGAAGGAAACTGGATAAAGTCAACGGTAATAACAAGCAACAGTGGAAGATTATAAAGGAAGCCATAAATATTCAAAAGGAGCAAGTGTCCATAAAAAAATTAGTAATCAATAACAAAACTATCTCATTGGAGGAGGATCCACATATAATTACCAACCATGTTAATAACTTCTTCAGTGATATTGGTCCTACATACGCAAAAAACTTGTGCAGTGCTAATAAAACCAACGAAATGTATCTTGTTAACAATTTTAAACCTGGTACTCAAGTTACAGGAGATAGTTTCGAATTTAAAACTACTAACATTTTTGAAGTTACTAAAGTTATAAATGAATTAAAAATGTCTTTTTCCTGTGGTATCGATGGCTTAAGTATAATGGTGTATAAACAGCATGTTTATGAGTTAGCTGGTCCTATAACTCATATTGTTAATCTTAGTTTTAAGAATGGCATATTTCCTTCCCATTGTAAAAATGCCAAGATTATACCTCTTTTCAAAGGTGGAGATCACGAAAATGTTAATAATTACAGACCAATATCTTTGCTCAATACTCTCTCAAAAATAATAGAAAGACTGGCTAAGTCAAGATTAGTATCATTTTTAGAAAAATACAAAATACTCTCCGACAGCCAATTTGGTTTCAGAGAGAACAGAAGTACGAGTGATGCTATATTAAAGGTATTGACCAAAGTTATAAACGCACTGGACTATGGCAACAAAGCTATAGCGGTATTTTTAGACTTATCAAAGGCCTTCGATACGGTTTCCCACGAGTTGCTTCTTAAGAAATTATTATCTTTAGGCATTGATAATACAGCTATGGGTTGGTTCAGATCTTACCTTAGTGATAGAACACAGCAAGTAGAAATAAATAAAATGTTAAGCGATAGTAAATCTATCTCATTTGGAGTACCACAAGGTAGTGTACTCGGGCCAATATTATTTCTTATTTATATAAACGATTTATGCAGTCTAAAAATTCCAGGTAACATTGTTAGTTTTGCAGATGATACTGCCTTAATATTTGAGGGTAAAAATTGGAGTGAAACTTTTGAAAAATATGATACAGGTTTAGGAATAGTTAATAATTATCTGAGTAATAATATTTTAACTTTAAATACACAAAAAACCAAATACATCACTTTTAGCATTTCTTATAAAAGTCAGCCATCTACCTCTCATAATTTGATTATTCACAATTGTGTGCAAACGTGTAACTGCAACCCCTTGGAAAGTGTAGACAGCCTCAAATACCTGGGGGTAAAAATTGATAAATTTTTGAGGTGGAATGATCATGTCGAAATGTTAGTAAATAAAGTTAGGAGACTTATCTATATTTTTAAAGATCTCAGACATGTACTAGACAAGGAAAAATTAAAAACAGTGTATTTTGCTATAATTCAGTGCCTACTTTCATATAATATAGTGTGCTGGGGTTCCTGCCTGAAGACTGTAATAGAACCACTTAATATTGCCCAAAAACTGATTCTCAAAGTTATGTATAAGAAAAAATTTACATATCCTACACAGTTACTTTATAAGGAATGTAATATCATGAATTTAAAACAACTATTTATCCTACAAACGTTATGCAGATTTTTTAACAATATTAGTTCTGCTAAAAGAACGCAACAAATTCGTACTACAAGAATTGGCTCTGGTCTGAACTTTATGGCAATTCACCCTAAATCCTCATTTGGGCAGAGACATTATTTGTACCAGGCTCCACTTTTATTTAATAGCCTTCCAGATCACATTAAATCGTCAAATTCCTTGTGTACATTTAAAAAGAATGTTAAATTATTTCTGCCATCCGAGGATTTCCAACATATTCTTTCATCTTTGTCCTTTTAAATTGTGGCATAATATTTTGAATAAGTTAATTTTTTCATCCTTTTCTTTTTTTAATGTAAATGTTTTTTTCTCTCTTTCTTTCTTCTCTGTTTAAAAAAAAAATAATAGTTTGTTACATTTTTATTGCAATTAAATATCATGGTCACCCTACATGTTTACAGCATTATATTGTAATGAATAGGCTGATAGGTACCATGTAGGTATCCAATTCGCAGAAACGTCAATGTAACAATATTGTTATCTTAATATTTGAATTATTTTTTTTTAATATTTGTACTATTTTAAATCTCTTATAATCTTTGTACTATTTTTTTAATATTTTGTAAAATTATTAACCTCAACACAGGCTTGTCCTAGTGAGGTTAAAAATTATAACTTTAAAAAAAAAAGATACAATGTAAAGAAACGATAAATAAATAAATAAATAAAATAAAATAACACGTTGGGGTACATGGATCGAAGCTGCAATGTTTTACCATGAACATTTTAAAGCCATCAAGGGTTTTATCAATTACTTCGATAGTGCAGAGGCTTTGGCAGTTTTCCAGTGCAAAGAATCGTTTGACGACGCCAGTATTAAAAAAAAACTTCGCTATGATTACCACTTATTTCGCATACCTATATACCTGCAAGTATAAAAACGCTTGAAACTCATGGATTGGCGTTGAATGCATCTATTCAGGTTATGAAGGAAATTCGCCTTATGAATTCCTCTTTTCCAAAGCTATTCCCGAGTAAACTCAAAGAAAAATTTGAAAACATACTGAATAATATTTTGTTTAACAATTTGTGCTAAATTGATAACTTCATCAATGGGGCAGGTGAAATTTTGCCCGGAACAATAAGTTCAAAAATGCACCCAAATTTAAATTCTGTCCAGCCACATTAGTAGACGTAGAACGTTCCTTTTCCGCTTACAAAAATATATTAAGCGATCGTAGACACAATTTGTCTACAGAACATTTAGAACAGTTCTTAGTCATATACGTGTTTAAAGGTAAATTCTAAATTTTATTGTTAAATACATTTTATAATTGATATTTTCGAAAATATAATTGTTACCCTTGAGAACTAATAGCTTACTAAAATAAAAAAAATATGTAAAAATACGACTTCCTGTATTATTTCATGTTGCATATTTTGACCCTTTTTATGGATTTTCGTGCATATTTTAGCTATTTTTATTGCATATTTGCATGCATATTTTGGGCTATTTTTGTTGCATATAATCCGGTCTCTAGTCATAACATATCTCATAAATAATAGTTGTAAACAACCTACCCCGGATTTTTCCAATCGCACGTCCGCAACTACACTGTCATAAATCAACTTTTTATGACAAACTGTAGGTACTGTTTGAAGTTGTACGTCTTCAGTACTTCAGTACCTATGGATATTTATTATATACGTTTTATAGAGTCTTGAAATTATTAATAATAGTGTCAATATTGTGTAGAGCAGTGCTTTCCAAGGTAGGCGATATCGCCCTCCCTTGGGGGCGTTGTGTTGGAAGATCTAGGCGTCGAGGGACTATGAGCGTTGGTAAAAGACTAGAAGGGGGCGATGAAAGGCTGAAATGGGGGTCAGAGGAATTTAAAAAAATATACATATATTAATGAAATCAACAGGTACATCATTGCAAGGATCTTGCATATGAACCGTTCAATCAATGGTTTTTTTGTTTGTTTTGATAATTTAGATATATCACAGAATTTTGTAAATCCACCCACTTCCATCATTACAAGAGGAAAATGTGGTCGTGATATTGCAAAACGTATAGTGACCTTCTCTTTGCAAATATGTAACTTTCACTTTTTTCAAAAATGTTTCGCCTGCGATGGTTTTTCCTTCTTTTCGAATGGGATGGCGTTGAAGAAAAATATACTTAGAAAGTGGGCGGTGAGCCATATATGTTTGGGAACCTCTGGTTAAAAGCTTCAAATAACTTAGCATTATGACAGTTTTACAGAATACAATCAATAAAAGCTCGTTATCGCAAATAAAGATATTTAAAAAAAGTTTTTTTATCATTAGTGTGAAATATGTATTGTATGAAAACCAGGGAATTTGGCATCCCTAATTTTATCTTGTTTTGGGGGATGATTCAAATTCCAGTCATTTTTTGTTGGCAATACCCCAAAACACATAAACGTGGAAAAAATCAGAGCTACCAGAATTTATTTTAAAACAACCCTTTTCAGCTCCTAGACTAAGTAGTGTTATCTTTAATCATAATGACGTTGTAGCCATTTTGAGTATTTAGGAATATGCGGTTTTAGATTAAAATCAATGAATGAAAATATTAAAATTACATATTTTTAATTCGATGATCAGAATTAGAAAAATAACGTTTGTACCTTTTATACCTTTTTAACGGTGTCCATACTTTACGAAAATACCCTATTCAATTTCATATAATTCACGAAATGAGCATGAAAATGTCTTTGGTAATACTGGGTTTCGAATCTGCTACTTCTGTGTGAGCTAGCTGCTCTTCCACGAGTGTCATGAAACGTTACAACAATGGACTTTTACAGTTTGATTACTGATTACATGTATGTATATATTTACACGTGTACAGAATGTGTGACGGAGTCAATAGGTCAGTCTGAGATGAGAATCACTTTTATTGCATAAGCATCAGTATTCGTATAATCATCGGCAGCAATGTTAATGATTAATGATTAGTCGAGGGGTATGGCTCTCGACAAGCAAGCTGGTGGTCGCGGGTTGAATAATGTTGATTAACGTGTGTTATTTCACAAATCACTAATTAAAAATAATATTTACTATGTTTTGGGCACGTTCCAGAGTGGGAGATGCTCTCAGTACAGGTGTAAGATTACCATTCGGAATTGAAATGGCTTTGGCCGTGTTTGGTGACCAGATCTGAATAGCCAGGTATTTCCACACCTTAATTTTTCTTTTCCTTCCCTTCCCTACAACTTTCAGCCTCACAACATACCCCAATTAGGGATAACATAGTCTCACTGGCTCCAGACGTTTAGGAACAGTTAAAATTCTTATGCGATTTCACATGTAACTCCTGAAACAAGCGAAGAATTCCGTGAATATATTAAACAATAATTTATTGCTGTTCGGTTCGCTAACGACCCAATAATATTTACCTAATCAGAATAAGGAAAAAATTCGGTTTATGGGAGTCACTCGAATAACCGAAATTGAACTTGATTTAGACTAATTTAGGGCTGGGGAATCCGAATCTGTAGAATTAGGTGGGGGTCGGCACTATTAACTGAGTTATAGGGTTTTGAAATTTCGTACGCGATACATAGAAACCATGTTTTATTTATCAATTATGACATAAGAAAATCAAATTAGTGACTATTTATTAGTCTCACATTTCAGAAGTGCCAACCAAAAAATAAAAAGTGTTGCCATATAATAATAATATCAATGCATGGCAAATTCAGAAAATTAAATATCATTTGCCAGATTTGTAGTTTATTATTTAAAATCTTGTAAATATTAAATTTATATATATATAACCTAACCTAACTGTGATTTTCTATAACAAAAAAATGACCCTTTAATAACGCCCACTCGCGTCCCCTTTAGAGTTATATCCCAGTTAATTCTTACAGATTCGGATTCCCCAGCCCTAAATTAGTCTAAATCAAGTTCAATTTCGGTTATTCGAGTGACTCCCATAAACCGAATTTTACCCCAGAATAACTTACACAAAACAGAAATGACAGTTTATTATCACGTTAAAGTACAATCATAGTAGTAATTCGCTGGGAAGCTAAATATATAAAACAAATCAAATTATGGAATCATTGGGTGGGGAGGTGCATATGAAAAAATTTTAAGCTCTGTTAAAGTGGTACAAAAACTAATTATCAAAGTAATTTTGAAAAAAAAACCAACTTTCTCTTCAGCATCATTGTTCAAAATTTTCGAAGTACCAAAAATTGAAGACCTCTATAAAAAAGATGCAATATTACAAATATATAAAGAAACTGTAGTAAAAAAACTTAAATTTAACTCATCCTTAAGGCATAATTTTAACATCCAAATTCCTCTATTTTCAACACAACAAATGCACAATAACTACATTTACAAAGGCATAATATATTTTAATAGTCTTCCCGAAGAAGTGAAAAAAATACCAGATTTTATTTTATTCAAAAAGAAGGTCAAATTTATCTTTAAAAAAAATTAATATCACCTATCAAATGTTATAACTTCAATTCATGTTTCAACCAAAATTAACGTCACAATCCTCTTTTAAGTTTATATTTATTGTACTGTAATAATGTTAATTACTGATATAAACATGAAATAATTGTCAAATAACTCCTACGCCAAGCTCAAGAGCTAGCACTCTTCATTGGAGTAGAAATTCAACAACATATTTTTTACACTATTACTTATTTTTAACTTATTTTATGTACAATGTAACAATGTTATAAGTTAAACAATAAAAAAAAATAAAAAAATAAAATAAAAAAATCTACTTCCCTGTTGAAGTCGTGCAACATCTAATTATCCAGTGATTTTTTTTAAAATCAATGTATAATAATCCAATAAACCTTATTTTTTAATTATTTATTTAATTATCTACTCCGGAAAAACCATATTCTGTCCGCTTTAAAATATTTCTCCAATATAAAATCCATATATAATTTGAAATTGTATTCCTTCGTACGTAAAATTATTCGTGTTCAATGAACTTTTATTGTTCAAAATTGGAACGGATAAGTATAAATAACACCAGACAAGCGATAAAGTAGGTACCAAAATAATTATTTTATTAATAATTCTTTATTTGAAAAGTCCATTTCATTTGTTTGAATGTTCGACTGATCTAAAACTGAGTCACTAATAATTTTTGATGTTCGATAACTGTGTTCATTCGAAAGGTAATTCTGGAAGCCTCTTTAATTATTTGTCATCAAAAAATATAGTCAAATTTTTAACAAAATTGACAATATTTGTTTTCGATAGTCAATGACACCAATACAAATATTTTATAAATTAGTTCAGCTTCACCAATCCTACAATTATTGGTAAATATTCGAAATCGCTGTACACCGATTATACGAAATATTTTTTTAATAAAACCTTCTGATTTACCTTAATTACAATAAAAGGAAACTGACTGGAATTGGGAAATTTTTAATTTTGGCATTTTAATTTTTAATTACATAAAATGAAAATTCGCTTTCATTGAATGGGATGACAGCTGGAATAATTTCTGTTGGTGTCATTTTCGTTTGTTGGTATTCCTGATATGAGTGGCTAGAATTTTTACCATTTACTTAATGCAAATACTAGGTAGGTATTATTTTGACCGAACTCGAAAACTAGAATAAAGGTATTAATAACAGTTGAATAACGTAAATTATAAAAAAGTACTGCCGAAAAGTGCCGACTAAAAAAGCATTAATTATCATTAGTATTATTATTATTTTATTTAAGTAGTATTATTATTATTTTATTTAACCTAACCTTATATTTTTTCTCCCGACAAAAGTAGTGGTTTTTTATAGTAATTAAACTAACTAACTAAGTAACCATCACGCTGTTTCCCCGCAGATGTAGGCAGGAGAGGACGGATCACCAAACAACTCGGTCTTGGCACACACTTCTTGCCTCATTCACATTCATACATCGTCTCATACATACTCTTCTATTTTTCTGACTCTTGACATGGCCCGACCGAGTATCTGATTCACTTGATCGTGCCATGTCTTCCTCGGGCGTCCCCGATGTCTGCTACCATTCACATTTCCGTAATATATCCTCCTTACACTCCTTTCTTCACTCATTCGCTCTACATGCCCAAACCATCTAAGCGTCCCTTTATTAATCTTACTCATCTCATTACGCTTACATCAGCCTTGCACTCTTTGCGGATCTCCACATTTCTCACAAGATCATTAATTTTTATCATTATTAATTAATTTATTTACTACAAGATTAATTACTTTACATACAAGATAATTATTTAAATTAACATAATAAGTACATATTTCAAATTATAATTAAAACATATTTACCTTTACGAGAGTCTAACAACACTCGTGTGTAAAGGGAAAAAATCATAAAAATAAATCATAATGTGGTAAAATCATACATGGTTTTACCACACATTCGCCTCAGAGATCTCATTTCAACAGCATTACGTAATTAAGTTGAATCGAAATGTTATTTCAAAAAAATATTAGTGATTCTAAAAGTTTAGCTAAAATAGAAAATAAAACAATGTTATGACACTAATCACTAATAATGCATTCCCTAAGTTCCATAATGTGTAAGATTCATCATCGGTACAAATTGTGCTTTATTTTGTAAACAGAGTCAGTTAATATATCAACAATATATCTGGGCAACAATCTTGTTGCCCAGATCATGCATCCTATTGGTGAGTGAGTGTTAGGATATATTGAAATATAGTAATCATCATGGTGCTTTCTGCTAACCTCTTCTAAATGCAAATGTTTGCCTCTATAATATAAAAGAAACATAAAAAACAACGACAAAAATTGTGAAAACAAACTGTAAAGTTATTGTAAACCAACTGAAGTGCTCGACTTTACACAGAGTTATTTTAAAATCAGACCTAGACGTTTCCTCGACTTCCTCGTTTTGAAGATCAAATGTGCAAATTTTCATCAATCTCGGAATAAAACTGTAAATTTGTATAAAAATCAATAAAACGCACCGCCGCGACCGCCAGACACATTATATCTATATCAATAAAAATATATCTAAATAAATAAAATGTTAAAATATTAAATCTGCGAAAGTTCTTCATCGATTGCTTTAAATTTTTAACACAACGTTACATTCGAATACGTGAGTGTTTTTACATACCTGTATTATGTATATGCAACCTGTGACAGGTAAAAACATGTTTTTTTAAACTGCGCAATCTATTGCAATATGCGCTATTATTTCTCTATCTGCACAGACAGACTGAGCCACAGCAACGTGCGGCGAGGTAAAACTAGTCTGCTTTATATAAAACTAGCTGAACTCTCCGGCGATGCTCGGGCTTCACAAAGAGTTTTTGACTATCAGACCTAGACAGTGACCAGTGCAAATTTGTTGTTTCAACGCAGGTAGGGCAAAATTAATGTCATAATTAATTTCAACTGCAGTTGGTACAATAAAAACCTTGCAAATATAGACATACATGCTGACATATTCACTGCTAGTTACTATCGTTACAGAAGTTCATTGTATCACATTTTAGGTATGAATAGCACAAAATCATAATGATTAAATTAATTCTACCTTATTTTATCTTTAAATTGCTAATTTATTATTTTTTTTAATTTCACTTGCAACATTCCTTCATTCCATCCCCCATCCCGCTATAACGCCAAAACCTGTCTCCCACTCCCACATCCCTCCTGTCTACTTATAAACACATATATTCTTGTATAATGCATTACTAAGGTGTATTAAATTTGTTCTACTTCCATTTTATACTTGTTACTTAGTTTGTCTTTTAAATTTGTTACTCGTACTTAGTCCTGCTTTTGATATTTTAATCTACATTCACTAAATTCTTAGTTGTATATTATCAAATCATCCATCTGTGTACGTTTATAATTGGTCTGTTTCTTTTGCATCCTCCTTTGTGTATTAAATTAATATTAAGACTGTTAATGTTCCTTAAAACAAATAAATAAATGTGAATTTGGCTGCCGTTTTTTTCAAAATTGGGTTCGATTCCCAGTTGAGACCGTCATTAATTTTCTGTGTCTCGTTCTGTTTCATGTTTTATTTAGATTTTTTAGTATTATCTTCTTTTTCAATGATTTAATTAATATGTATTTAAGTGTTGCAATCATACTCGTAGCCATACCTTTAATTTATTGTGAACTTCATAATATTAATTACAAGGCAGAATTTAATAGCTAATTTTCTTGTTTATGATAATCCATTTAAACGCGATTTACTTGTGAAAGATATCTCGAACACAGAAATAATCATGAGTTTTACATGATGCTAGCAATTAAAGGCAATAAAGGTTATAAATCGTAATCGATTAACATGAATATCATAGCGCAGGCCTTTTCTATTGTGCTATAGGCATTTTTGTATGCGTGATAAACCAACGTGCTTTTGTGTAGGTACTTATGCAGCTAGGACTACGAAGTTATACATATATTTACTTACTTCCGTCAGTAAATTACCTACACAATGCAATCGTCTTGCATTTTCCTACAAAGGTTATTCAATAATGTTCAATGTTTACTACATTAGCTAGAAATCTTTAAATGATATAGGACAGTGGTTCCCAATGTGGGCAATTTCGTTTTTTTGATTTTGAGCGATCAAGAGTTAAAAGCGCTATAATTTTAGTTTTTAATCAAGGGTGCTGTATAAATACAGCGTGGGGCAGAAGAAATGACCCGGTTTTGAGGAGGTATACAAAAATAACTAATAAACTTGGAGACTTAAATTTTTTTAATATGATCTATGTATAATTCTACATATTTCTTTATGTTTTGAATACCACTTCAACAAGATGGCGGTATTCAGCAGAAATACACTGATGTAGTCTATTTCTGAAGTTTTGTTTGCTTTTCTGCACATTTCAAGGGGTAGTATGGCGGATGTTACCTAGCTTTTGAAAAGTGGGGGCGACGTTTTAAAACTTTCTCTTTCAAATTACCCCACAGAAAAAATGTCTTACATGCTTAAATCTGGCGAGCATGCTGGCCATCCCACGTCACCCACAGAGAAACAAGTCGAGCAGGGAACATTCGTCTCAATTTGGCCATAGAAATCCGAGCTGTGCGTGCCCCAACTTGTTGGAATCACAGATCTACCAGATTTGTTTCATCACACAATTTTTGCTATTTGTTGCTGCAAGAAAAACAGCTTAAAACTTTAGAAATAGACTACATCAGTGTATTGCTGCGTAAGGCCGCCATCTTGGTTGTAAAACTTAACGAAAAAATTAGATGATATACAGATCATAATAAAAAAGTTTTAAGTCTCCAAGTTTATTCGTTTTTTTAATACCTCCTCAAAACCAGGTCTTTACCAGGGTCTACCCCATTCTGCATATTATATATATTTGTATAATGCTCTATCTTATTACCAACTATAGACTAGACAAACTATTATAACGACTTATGACTTATGACTAACGGATTGCATCTGCCGGTTATCACTAATACAAAACTATATGTAAAATGCATTTTATCAATTAACGTGGTAATTTACACTGTTTGTTGTTCATTGTGGGAAATTGTTGATACATTTCGCATGCAGAAGACGTAATTGGGATCACGTGTTGTTGGAGATGCTATTATTATTTATTCCGGGTATTTTTTTTAATAGTGAGGTAGGCATACTCCGTCCATTTTAATACAAACACTGTAGATAATTAGACATCTTTTTTTTAAATTTTCGGCATATAACGTGGAGTCTACTGCACTGTCATCACTGTCAAAAGAATCCACCGAATTTACAATGTTTGCAATCATTTCATTCATTGATTGTGATGACACAGAACATGGTATGTGTCGGCCATGCGCAATCTTGAATCACTTACCATTCTTTACTTGACACATTATGTCGGATACCATTGATTACATATCTCAAATCGTCCGTTAAAACAGCGCTTCCAATACGAGTGTGATCTCCAGCGAAAGAAGACATCAGAAAATACAGTTTACACTAAAAAAACTATTTAAAAAAAAAACCCGAGCAGCTCATTTTCGTAATAAGAAGAAAGTGCTAAAATTCATGCCAATCTGGGTACCTAGTATCTCACTAACGGAACTTGTATAAGAAAATAATAATGCATAATGCTTAGCATTAGTCAAGTCCTATTAATTTTTAATTTACAAAACTAGAACTCCTTATCATATAAATTAGGTAGGTACCTAAATTATTTTACGAATTAATCATTCTTTATTCGAAATTCGTCTTTAGTTTTTTCAAAAATGACCGTTATTGAGACAGTTAACGTGGTTTTACTGAACTAGGTCCAGTGGACATACTTTAGCGGCCAATTCATAAACATATTCCTTGAATGGCTATCCTTTTTATAAGCGGAGCTACATTTTTGGTTCTACTAGTATGAATATAACGTGTCTTGTATTTTTACAGTGTCATTGGAGAGATTTCGCAATTTTTGAATTTGGTAGATTAATTTCTTCTTTAGAAAGTCAATACTGATGCTTTTTTTTAATCTTTCAGCTTCATAATCCTATTATTATAATATCACGTGATTTTTCACGGGTCTGCGATAGTTTTTAATAAATGATTACTATATTTTTTTAATCTTTTTCTAGATATTTAACTCTCCAACGCAACGGAACCAAAGAAGTGAAAGGGATTACTGGCACCTTGTTCAGCGGAGACGATTCCCCCTTCGACAACGGGGCCAACTACCCGGAGCAGGCCTGCTTCTGCAGCGAGGGGTCCTGCCCCCCCTGGGGCTCCAGGAACGTGTCCCTCTGCCGGATGGGGTCTCCGGCCTTCATCTCGTTCCCGCACTTCAATCTCGCGCACCCCAGTTACACCGATAGAATCGATGGAATATTCCCTGATGAGTAAGTTTAGTTCGGAATGCTTGACAAAAATTTAAAAAATGTAACATTGTCACCAAATGAGCAAAAGGTCTAATAAGGTTCAAGTTGAACGCCGATTATGTTAGTTCACCTTTCTATCAAATAGTGACCAGCCGACAATAATAACAACAGTTATTATTTTTTTAACGATAAACTAATGTTTATAAGAAGAAGGTTTTATGCATAGCATAAAGCAGTGTTCCGCAAACTTTTTATGTTCACGGTACACCTAACTAATCAAGAAATTTTAACGGTACACCAAAGAAAAAAAAAACAAGGTAAATTTTGGATAGGATTGGCCAGGCTTATAACGAATAACGGCGAACTTTGAGGTTAAACTACGAAAGCTGCATGTCATCATAATTTAAAAAAACATCCCAGGTTTTGAATGGTTTGTTTGGCAAAGCAGGGTTTGTCTAGCCGGGTTTGTGTAATTATGATTGATATTTATCACATAACAGTGACAGAATGACCGCGAACTGTCACCGAATCGGTTCGAGAAGTGAATTTTAATTTTACGCAATTGATAATTAAAATGCATCTTTTTCCGCCGCCACCAAGCCAAAAAGTTTCCTTTTATAGTAATTACGGCATATCTAAAGTTTTTTTCTAAAAATTATTCGTAATAAGCGTGGCCACTCCGAACCAAAATTTACCAAAAACAATATTATATTAATATTTTAGAGACCTCAAATTGTAAAATTAAACCAAACTTTTAGTACACCACTAACAAGTACATTTGGCATTCCTCAAGGCACGGTCCTCGGACCATTACTATTTTTAATGTATGTAAATGACATTTTCCAACAGAAAATCAAAGGTGAATTAATCTCTTATGCTGATGATACTGTTTTATTAATAAAAGGTCAAACATGGGAACTAGTTAACAAACTTGCAAATGAATGTATTAATATCTTAAAATCATGGTTTGATAATAACCTACTCACACTTAATGCTAAAAAAACAACATATGTATTATTTTCACTACAAAAAATACCTAAACACGAAGTAAATATCATAATCCATGATGAAAATTGTGACAATATCAACTGTGAACTACTTAATCCTATGTGTACTGTAATCAACTCTTCTTCTGAAATCAAATATCTTGGTGTGATCATCGATGCAAATCTGAAATGGAAAAGCCATATTAGGGAGTTAGTAAAGAGAATAAGGAAATGTATATATATATTTGTTAGGTTAAGAAATATTTTAAATGTGAAAATACTAAAAAATGTATATTATGCTCTTGTCCACTCCCTGCTTATTTACGGAATCATAGGTTGGGGAGGATCTTATAAAAACAACCTAAACTCAGTAAAAGTCTCGCAAAAAATTATTATAAAAGTAATACTTAAAAAAAACTCTACTTTCCCAACAAAATTTCTTTTTAAATTGTTTCCAGTACCAAATATTGATGATATATTTAAGCAAACTTCCATTATAAAAATGTGTAAAGAAAAAAATAACACAGAATATCAAGAATTTTATAAACTCATGAGAAATGGAAATCAATTTATTACACCAATCTTTAAAACAACTCAAATGCAAAACCATTATATTTACCAAGCCATAAAAAACTACAATAATCTCCCTTCCGAATTGCGCTGTATTACGAACCAACAAGAACAAATAAATAAAATCAAACTTTTTTTCCAAAAAAACTTATATTAAACAAAAATAAAAATATATATATATATATATATTATTATTATAATATATATTATTATATTATTATTATTATATCTCATTATGAATTATGAATCTAAGTAAGAATCGTGGCTCCCTTATCAGGCACAAGAGCTCCTCTTTTCTGATAAGGTATACATGACCATATATGAACCTTAATATTATATTTTGCAAAATATGTATGTAAATGTAACCCATATGATGTATATTAAAATAATAAAAAAAAAATATATATATTATTAAAATCAATATAACATGAAAAGATGTTTAATGCGAAATGTGAGCCTGTTTAACTGAACACAGACGATCAAAATTTGGAACAATCGTTGATAACGCTGCTCGCATCTCTTCGTCGATCGTCCTCAGGCGTTCTCTTTTTTTGACTTTATCGTTGTGAGAGTTGAAAACCCCAATTCGCATAAATAGGTCGTGGCAAATGGTAATAGAATTGCAATAGCTCGCTTTGACAGCAGTGGATACTCATTTTTTACGTGGAGCCAAAAATGTGCTAACTCTGTTTTAGAAAATTTTAATTTTAGTGTCCGATCAGTTTTAAGCTCCATGAATTCTTCCTGCTCGTTTATTGGTAAATGTCCAAGGGAAATGCTTTCCGAAAATGGATTTCTTACCCAGTCCATAGGTGGCAGGTCACACTTAGGAAAATATGAGTTCATTTTTTCTGCTAACAGCTCCAAGTGTTTCACTATCAAAGCCTGCACTTTTTTTCTGAATCGGCAGCCATGACATTTGGAAACATTTCGTTACTACCATTGGTAGCGTGGCTGATCCATAGCACCAACTTAGCGCGAAAGCTTTCAATCTTGTCCGAAGACGTTAAAATGTTACAATTTCTTCCTTGCATTTTTTTGTTCAGATCATTTAATCAGATATGCAAGTTTTGCTACCCATTCTTCTTTTTTAAATAGAGAAGCAAAGTCTGAACCCTGGGTTTCTAGAAATGTCTGGGTCTCCTTTTCCAGCTCGTAAATCCGAGAAAGCACTTTTCCGCGAGAAAGCCATCTTACTTCTGTATGAAACAGAAGTGACTGATGATCTGCTCCCATTTCCTGACACAATGCATTAAACAGACTTGATGAATTGATGAATTAAAAAAGTCAATTAAGTTCGTGACGACACAACCAAACACTAGCATTAACGAATGACTACTAAACAAGCGGGCGCAACGTCGCCGTCGTAATTCGTAATGTTATGTTGATTCACGTGATAATGTAGCAATAGCACCCCACTTATGTAGTGTAGCACACGTGATAATGTAGCGTAGCGGCGTAGCACACGACCACTTCGCAGCGATCGAGTCCCACCCACGCCACCTCCGGCCGCCGCGCCGCACAGAAAAGTAAAAACCGATTTACAGAGCACTTTGTGAGAAGTGACGCGGGACTCGCGGCACACTTACACATGGCCACGGCACACCAGTGTGCCGCGGAGCACACTTTGCGGAACACTGGCATAAAGGATAACAGATAATTATAAGCAATAATTAGTCGCCTGAAATATCAATACAAATTGAAAATATCTCCCGAGTAAAAATAATATTATAATATATAAAATATAATAATAATATTTCAAAAATCTGTTAATGAAAAAATAAGAAAATACACAGATTTAGGAAATGAAATAAAAAGAATTTGGCATTCTCAGACTATAAAAATATAACCATTCGTTATTTCGGCTACTGGCATTATACCTAGCTCTCTCATTAAAAATTTAGGCGTATTAGATCTATCAAAAAATGTATATATAAACATGCAAAAGTCGGTAATTTTGAATACATGTAGGATAACGAAAGATTTTTTAAATATTTATGTTGAGGGATCAGTAGGATTTATAGGCCCTGTTAGGAGTTCTACCGAGCCGAACCCTCTGATATGAAAATATCTGGAGTCTGTGAATTATTTTCCCATTTGATCTCTGGTGAGTTGACATGTTGTTCTTGTATTGTTTTGTATTTATTTTGCTTATATAATGCACTTGCATAATGTTAATTGACTAGATGATCATTTGTGGAAAAGTATGTGGAAGGGTTTAGTTTTTCCTATGGGGAAGATTTAACCCGGACAATAAAATCGGAAGTTAGTAAAAAAAATATTTCACTAGTCAAAAATATTTCACCAACAAATATGTCCGGACGCCATCTAGTGAGAAATTTAGCACTAAAAAAGCCTTTCCTACAAAAATAAAATAAGCTGACATAGCTCAGTGGTTTCAGAGCACCTGACCGGACATCAGAAGGCACGGGTTCAATTCCCGTTGGTGGCATTTATTTTTACTCGGGAGATATTTTCAATTTATATCGATATTTCAGGCGACTTATTATTGTTAATAATTATTTTATAACAACAGTAGTTGTTATTTTCTGTTGACCACAATTTGTTCAAAATCTGAAACGGACCTGAAATCGTCGACCCCGCATTCCGAATTTCTAGTGTTATATAACACAATTCTCTTGAACTCTTTAAATTTTGAAGCACTCAAAAAAATAGGTGCTGTTTTTTTTAAGATAATCTCTATTCAGATGCCTAGTTGAAAGTATAATTTTACTGTATGAAATAAAAAAAATAAAAAAAAATCACAAAGTATGCTTAGAAAATTATAAAAAAACACTTCTGTTTCTGTTATTTAAAATCTTCCCAAAGTGGTCTATATGGACCCCCAGGGGTCGATATCATTTACCTCAACTCAATATTTAGGAGTTCCGTAAATCAGGGCTTCCCTAACTGTGAGTCGCGACGCCCCGGGGCGCCGCGGGATCATCCCAGGGGCGTCGTGAGGCAATCTTTATAGCGTCTTCCACTTCGGAGCGACTGAGTCCCGCGCCACTTCAGGCCGCCGCGCAGAAAAGTCTCACAGTGAACTGCGGTGTAAACCTATCGGTCTTTACTTTTCTGCGCCTGAAGTGGCGCGGGACTCGGTCGCTCTGAAGTGTGCGTGTGGGAGACGCTAATAAGTTGGCTGTCTGTGTTGACGCGGCCGACTCCAGCCTTAAGCTGCAATATAATAAGGATAAGCTACTTGAATTTTGGAGCTCAGTTTATCAAGAATATTGTTTCATCAGCTCTGCAGCGTTAAGGGTTTTATTCCCGTTTGCGACATCATACTTGTGTGAGACAGGTTTCTCTGCATTTGCAGTAATTAAGAATAAGTACAGATCAAAAATAAATTTAGAGGCAGAGACGAGAGTGGCGATTTCGAAACTTCAACCTCGTTTTGAGAAACTATGCTCAGAAAAGCAAACACATCCTTCTCATTAATACCAAAGAAAAAATTGCTTTTTTATCTTTTTTGTTTGCCTCTATTTTTGTTTTTATGTTGTGTTCTTTATTTTCTAATAAAAAATTTAGATACTATTTGGAGTTTTTCTGACAAATTGTTATTAGGTAACGTACCCATACTACGTGACCCGTTCAGGGGGGGGGGCTTAGATTAAAATAGGCTTAGATTTTTAGTCACCGGGGGGGGGGGGGCGTCGCAAAAATATGGCAACTTCCCAAGGGCGTCTCAGTTGAAAAAAGTTTGGGAAGCCCTGCCGTAAATGACACAGTTTACATAATACTAATAATATTCTGAGAAATTACTTATTTGATATTTGTATGTTTATATATTTTAAAGTTGTTTATTGAGGTATATCAATAGAGTGTACATTCCTCTTCTCGTCAGAATTAATATATTGAACCAAAACATTGCACATTGGAAGCCGCGAATTTTCCTAGTTCCCCAACTTGTTTTTGAAAAATGTCCAGGGTAATAATGACGTTCAACATTTAGATGTACTTCACACAGACTTCAAAACTAAGTTTGAGGACATTTTGACTGTGGAAATGGAATGTTGAAGAATGGGATATCATATGACGAGAAGAACTTAAGGGGCAGTTCTGTAGGGCCAGCTACAGATAGAAATTCCCGTTGCTTATTCTGCTCCATTTTCATTTGGTGTAATACCTCACAAGGGCGCCCCTGTCTGCACAATCCAAAAACATAGGAACTATATCGCCACCCGGTTGTAGGGCAGGCAAGGGAAGGGAATCTTTTTACGAAAAAAATAAATGATTATCACATGGGACGTTAATAGTTTTAGGAAAATTTCAATATTCTGCAGGCATGGGGTCTACGGAAAAAAAAAATTGGCAAGTGGTCTACGGGGCAAAAATGTTTGGGAACCTCTGCTTTGGATGCTACTTAACTAAGATGTCGATAGATTTTACTTACGCCTATTAATTGTAATCGTTTATTTTAATATTAGCGCCCTCCCTCTATCATTCGTATCTAAGTATCTCCCGTTCAACCCAACTACTAATCTTCTTCTTCTTTTCGAACATTTATAACGGATCCTTAAACGCCGATTCTAGGTCCTTTTCAGTTTTTGGGCAAATTATAATCAGCTTATAAACTTAACAACATGTCAGTTGTATTTTTATCTTAAGGTATATGATGTATATTCCCAGGGCCATCCCTGATCAAAATGACGCCTGGTGCTAGAAAATCCTCAAGGGCGCTGCATTAGGTGTTAGTTATTATCAGCGCCTTGGCTCCTTTTCTCCTTGACGCCTGCATAGGACTGCCCTTTTATGTTCATTATGGCTCTATTTTGGATAACTAATATTTCAGACATTTGTTTCTTGGTAATTGTGCCCCAGATACTAACTAATTTAATTAAATTTAGTTAAATAGTGTTATATTATTTTTTATTGATTAAAAGATTTAAACCCAACTTGTTCAAGTCACAGCACTAAAACTCAAATGGCGTTAAAGACTTCTCCGTGAAGTGAGTTCATTTTGTTCCTTACTTCAAGTGAAATTAATTAAACATTTTCATATTTCTAAAATATTTCTTTAACCGTTAAGACGACACAATACCATAAAATAAAGTCGAAATCTTAACTACATAAATGAAGAAGGCGTGTATCAAAACATGAGACGAACGGCACATGCATATTGGACGGGCCTACTGTCAAATTTTTCCTAGCAAATTAATACTCTAAAATAAAGTGGGAACCTTAACGACGTAAGTGAAAAATCCGTGTAAAAAAATATTCGTATGCGGCCAGGCATATTGGACGGACCTACAGTCGAATTCGCCATAGCAGGCCCAGAAAATTGATTTTTCCTCGGAGTTTATTTTAATTAATTCTGATAGATGTATTACTTAAATATCAGATGTTTCCAATTGAATCTGTCGGCAACTTACTAATTTATCGTCTAGAAAAATAAAATCTGGAACTTTGCAAATTTTATAGATGAAAAAGGTTTTATAAAATTTTCATACCATTTTACGTAAAATGTTTAAACGGTAAGGTACTGTTTTTTTTATTATTGACTGACAATTGGTCTGAAAGATATCTTTTGTCTGAATTAATTAAAATGTGAGCCCGAGCAAACCTTTTTATTAGAATCTATTGTCGCTAATCAATTTTACTGGCGTGTATATTGCCAATTTGACGAAATGATTGTTCTTTGAAATCGATATCGGACGTAGCGAGGCGGTGTACTAAAACTTGTATTTATGCACAGACATAATATATGATGTATTTATGTCATTTTCGTAGTCTTCATAAAATAAAAGACACCGTCAAATAAAAATCTAAGTATGTATATCATCACTAATTTCTTTATAATCGACTAAAAAAGACCGGTTGGTCTAACAAATTTTCCGCTCATTAAATAATACGGTAAACTGGCTGATCATATCAATTTTGTTATATAATTCTAACAATATGAACCAGGTATACAGGGCGTTTGTACGGTAATCAGAAAATTATCAAATAATTGTTTTTTTTTTGGTTATTAATCTAACGAGTCCATCGTCGTTTCTAAACAAATTTAAAAGTGTATAAATTAATTAGTTATTATAAAGTATTTCATACACACTTTTTTAACAGCGTAAATTTTATTTATTTCACTATTTTCTACTGGAATAACATTATTATATCGGATTATCAACCAATCAGAATCAACAAATAAAATTAAACATTTAAAAATAAAATTAAATCGTACAAAAATATATTTTATACAAAACGTTTTATAATACGCAACCAAAAGTAAGATAGTGGCTCCCTTATTATAATGTGATATTTTGTAAAATATATACAGGATGTTAAGGGACGTACTTGACTTATTTTAATCAGTGATTCCTAACATTATTTGGAGTAAAAAATGTAAACGAAATTTTGGAATCCGGTGACTTTTTTATGTTTTTTTTTTAGAAACCAAGCAAAAAAAATTCTTCCACAAGTCGTCACTCAGACGAGAAATCAAAAAAAAAACATCAAAAATGTCGCTGGATTCCAAAAATTTTAAGGTGTCCGGGGGTAAAGTGCACTAACTTCGGGAGGTTAGTGCGCTTTACAAGTGATTATACAATTAAAGAAGATAAACATTTTTTTTTCGAAATTCCAACGTATTAAGGTAGTTTTCAGGTAAATAAGATAAAATATTTTTGAGTGGAAAAAAAATGTAATTTTGAAAAAGTTAATTTTCTTTTTTACTTCTCTCATCGTATAGAATCACTTTGTATGTCCACTTTACCCCGGACATTCTGTATACAACAGATATCTGAGGTTTTTCGAATTTCTAGGAATATTTTTAATATTGTCCGGTGCCTACAAAATGACTGAAATTGATAATATCCACTTGTAAAAATGCAAATGAATATTAATCGATGTTATTATAAATGGCCTACGTAATATTTGCGTGCTTATCTTTGGGAAATCTTCCGTATACAAATTGAATTTCTTGTCCCGTTCGTGCATTCAATGCGTTCGTGCAGGTATTTCATAATTATTACAGGTTATTTCTTTGTTTAATTCTTTACACATCAATTAATTATTTTCACGTTGGTTGCAAACTTTGCGTAAAAATTTAATGTAATTTAGGACATTATATCTACATTATACCGGTCAGTGGTTGAGTGGGCATAGCGCTTGGGTCTCACCCGAGCGTCGCGTGTTCGATTCCTCGGCTGGCTAAGTCCTCCATCACAACACAAGCAACATTTTCGGCTTTCTGTGGTGGTAGTAGGAGATTTTCAAACATTGTTGGGTTATTCGTAACCCGGGAATGTTTGTCTTTCTTTAAAAAAAAAAAAAAAAAAAAAAAAAATTACAGTGGCGTGCATTTATATGTGACGATGTAGCCTGTGTTGTGGTTTTTCATGTTCGGGTTAAAATATAAAAATTAAATATTATTTGAAAATGGGCACTATAACTAAGCATACCTTAACTAATTCATGCAAAAAATATGTTTTTATCAGAAAGCTGTTGTATTTTTCTACCATATTTTAATTTATTTTATTTACCTGTTTTCGACCGATTTGCATTATTTGTTTGTACGTTCCGTTTCTGTTACAAGATCGTGGCCGTTTTAATGGTTTATAATGGTAAAGATTTATTTCATTTTCAAATGCTAAATCATGGCGTTTATTAGGACTTTATTATTAGCATTTTTTAAATATTATGATTGTACCTACTTCCCTGAAAAAGGTTTTTAATAAATAATTGTCATTTAGATAATAAGTTTCTTTGCACAAATTGTATTTTTTTAAATGCTTCAAAAACATAGTTTTATAATAAGTAATTCCAACCAATATTAAATATATTTTTAAATGATTGTTCTTCTTTATCTTCCTTGACCTTCTAACTTAAATACCAGTATTTATTTTTTTTTTACAAAAAATAATAATGGTTGAAATAGTTTTCAAAGCCCGTAAAAACGAACGAAATCTAGCGAGGTACGCGTGACGTAATATGTACCTCGGTTTTGTCGTAACAGTAAGCCCAATCCCTCTCGGTTAGATATGAAATCAACAAATCCAAATTTAAATATTTTATTATGTGATAGATGTTTCTGAATTTGTTTCGGTATTTTCTTTTTTTTTTTTTGTAGAATTCTTTTTTTTCGACATGTTTCAGCAAAATATAGGGGAATCACTTAATTGTATAAAATAGGGTGGCTATCCGCGCCTGTCTGTTTGTGCGCTTAGTTCTACTAAACTGCGCAACGAATTTTATTAGGGTTTTCACTATCATTTAGAAAATTTCTTCCGAAAGGTTTATACAGGGTGTCCGGAAACTCGTAGTACAAGCGGGAAACTGGTGAATCTACATCACATTTGGAGTCGATTTTGTAGTATATTTTTTTTTGATTTGAGCTTTCGTTATCGAGTAAATCGATTTAGAAGTTGATCTTTTTTTTTTTTAGTAAAATTCTTATAAATTATTACAGAAGATCAAAGTACCCAACTAATTAAAACTATTTGAAAGTAAAACAAATGAAGAAACTCGGATTTGAAGCATTATTTTGAAATCACCCTTCATTTAATCCAGTGTAAACATAACATATTTCTGCTCTGCAGGGTTAAAACATCTGTTGTTCAACCCTAAACACCAGAAAAAAACTTTAACCCTAAAATAGCCGAAAAATATTTTTATTTTTTTTGTGAAAATGCTCAAATCAAAAAACTTTATGTTTATTTGGGTTCCCCATGTGGTGTAGATTCTCCAGTTTTCCGCTTGTACTACGAGTTTCCGGACACCGTGTATATATAATACATGCATATTACACTTATATAAAATAGAAAAAAGTCGATGTTTTGTAATCAGGTCGTAAAAAAATATTTTCATAAACCAGCCTAACCCATGAAAATATGTGTAAACTAAACTAACTATTATAGATGTAAACGTCATATTAACTCAACTTCACAGGGAATCAGCAGTCCAGAGAGAAAGCTTTACGTTCTACCATTCTCTAAAAATATATTGTGCATGAACAATTTATTTTATTTTTCTATAATCAATTTTATTTTCAGGAACAGGGACAGATTTCAAATGGCGCTGGAACTAAGTACTGGTGTTCCCCTCTATGTGAAAGCACAACTTCAAATCAATATCCTAGTTCAGCGCATTCCAGGAATAAGGTAACGAAAATTATTCATTTTTTTTGGTTCCTTGATAACTTCAACACACCTTTAAAAATTGATATAGTCATTGAAAGCGATTAAAAAACCAACATATAAACCTAACCTGTTGAACCCTTTCAGACACACAATTCATAACCATATGATTAAAAAAAACTTGAATCTGAAAAGAAAAATAAGTGTTCTTCTTTAATTTTTTATTCACCTATCTCGCCTTTAGATAGTGTTTGCAGGAAGTAAACAGTGTGCAAATTTAAGACGGAGAAAAATACATACATTTATTATATTATTATTATATTTCAATGAAAACAAGTAGATACATAATATAAAAATTTGTATTATTATTTTTTAATATCTATGCTCTAAGTATCACTATTCTTAGTTGCTATTAAAATAGCTTTTTATGTTAATTTAAAAAAACAGTTTTTTCCTTCACACACTCCGACTTAACCCAGCCCACCTTGACGTATGCACTTTAGCTTTTGTCCTACAAAGAGCACACCTTCTTGGTTAACCTCATATTGGCTCAACTTTGTCCAAATGCTTTGCTGGAGGAACAATTTTTAGTAAATTTTTACATATTTATTTGCTAGAACCTGGAGTATTTTTTGATGGTCCCTAGCCAATCAACCCCTCTATGAAGCGTAAACGAAGCCCTTTCATTATGATGTTGTGACTTTTAAAGTCGCATTCCTAAAGTTTTTTCGTTTGAACTGCAATTACCACTTTACAATAAACTAAAAAACATATTTAATTAGACAAAGGTATTATAAAAGCTATTGTCACTTTTTATTGGTAAATATGTTACTTTCAATATGTTTTTCGTTTAAGTCGGATTATCAACTGTTTTACCTTATTTAAATTAATTCCAGGTACTTCGACAAGTTGCCAGATAACATCTACATGCCGATGCTGTGGTTCCGCCAAGAGGTTTTGATATCCGACGAACTGGCCAGCGAGACCAGGCATGCACTGTCGCTAAGACAAAACCTTCCCATTCTCTTCTACGCCATGTCAGGAATAGGACTTGTACTTGTCGTGATCGGGTTGGTGGTCAGACTCTGGAAAATCACATCACCCCCAGCTAATTAACACAAAAAATATTATTGGTTCATTTCATTATAATAGTTTAGACTTTCGAAAGACTACAGAACGATCTCGTTCTGAGAACATAGATAAAGAAAACCACAAGAAATACAATGTGGGCGTATTTCGCGATTCAAAGGACTGTTGAATTTCGTAAGCATCAAAATGACAATCTAATCTCCTTCAAAGGAAGAAATCTTCCCAACATTACTAGTTCAAGCACGGAGGCTCCATCGAAGCCAGAGTCAAGTTAGCCTCTCAGAAGCAGGGCGTACTGTACAAGACCCGTAGATACTGCAGATAGTACCTATACAACTGCTGGCCATGTACAAATCGGGTGACAAAATACCTGAAAAAAACCCTTGAACCTGAAAAAAGAGATTGAGCGCGTGCTGAATAGGCTATAATCAAAAGGTAATAAGTCAGTTCTGAGACTGTTTTATTCAAATCTAGATGGAAGGCATTATTTCTAGCGTGTATTATATACTCGTATATGTTCAGTGCGGGAAAGGGATTATATTTTCTTAATCCGTAGTACTTCTTTATGTTGCAATTTTCCTGGCAAAAGATCATAAATTCAAAAAAAAATTAGTCTTTATGTATTTTCTTAATATCATCATTACATTGATCCTGGATTGGTATCATGTCGTAAATTCTGAGCTTATGCTTTCGATACATCCAAAACCCATATATATTTTCTATTCTTCAATATGAACACCGCTAAACTGCCAAAGAGTTTATCAGCAGGATTCCATGTTTTAATCAAAAATATTATTATGTAGGTAACGAAGAATTTCTATTTTTTTAAATAAATATCATCAAAATATATGTCCTTTTATTTATTATCTAGTGCTATTCATAAGAGCGGCATAAAAAAAGTTTTTCTTTTTTATGTGAATACCGTACAAGAGTCCCAGTTGAACATACCTAACAAATAATATTGCACGCTTGAGGTTTCTACTAACGCCAGGCATCATTGGTCTCAGGGCTCTTTTTTCATTATTTTTTCTCTATTATGATCGATCAATTTGGTGTTGATCACAACTTATTTTCTACATTTGTTATTTGCCTTTTAATTGTGTTACTAACAACTTAGTTTATGATTAGGTTGTCGTACTGAACTCCATCGTTCTGTATTATTCATTTCCCCTTCACGGGGGCGGATAGACCCCGTTCCTGTATCCAGTCAAGTGTAGTAATCATAAATGTAGGGACATCGGAGGGTCCTTGAGTTGAGAAAGGGTGGGTCCCCCACAATGGTCTCAAGGCAATGTCTCAGGGCCATCCCATTAGGGAAGTACAGTTATTTTCACATAAAATAATAGTAAATAATAATAAGTCATCGATAAAAATACTAATTTCAGTTGTTTACGTGAATATTCCTGCGTGAAATTATTCACGTTAAATGATTTTTTTTTTCAATTTTCGAAATTGAAACTGATGATTACTATTGGGTAATTAATGACAAAATTATCTAACTATCTTTTTTTAATTAATAATTTAATATTTTTTTTAAATTATTTTTTTTATTTAAAATTTGGACATATTCGTGATTTTCAAGTTTACCAACTATGTTGATTTGAAATGTAAATTACTGATCGAATCTGATAAAAAAATTACAATATTTGTTATTTTTGAAAGGCAATGGTTCCTGAGGAAAATTATTTTATAAATACTTTGGCTTCACAAATCCTACAAATATCCCGTGATTTTTTCGTTGTTATATGTATATAATTTATGTGAACTGTGTATACAAGAGACGAAGAAATAAATATAGTGGTGTTATTCTAAAACACGATTTTGATGTGCCTTTGAACTCCTTTCCCAGATCCCTTTAATGACCAGGCGGCATTGACTAATTACGACTATCAATGCCAGACGGTCATAAAAAGCCACTGAGAATTACTCGATATTTAACATAATAAAATTTAGTAATAAATTACGTTAAGTAATATTTTGTTTTTTTATAAATTTAATTTAGATTAAATTTGATAATATTATTATTAAGTTCTGCAAGTGTTTTAGTTTTTTATTATTGTGACAGCTGTTTCGGCTTACAAGGCCATTTTCAAACTGTGGTTAGTCCACATTGAGACGACGTTTTTATACTATTTCAAATTTAAATTTTGAAGGTGCATACATTGATTTATTACTGGTTACACCGATGACATGATCTATTGTTGGTTAAACCAATCTATGTTTTCCCCTCAGTAAATGGTAATGGGTTCTTAATTATTTACTAATGACTTTATTGCTATGAATTATTTGGGTGCATTATACTGCTTGGGTTTTGTGAAAATACTAAGAAGTGGTGAGTAAATTATTTTCCGTACTTTATTAATTAGTGTTAAATTTGGGTCATTCGTTCGTTTATTGATTTCTAATTGTTCAAGTAAATTTAATCTAATGCCCTTTTTTTCTATATGCAATGGTTTAGGACCCTTGTTGTTAAGTGGGGTATGATTATTCACCAAGAGATGTTCTGCGAATTTTGAGGATGTGTTTTTATTATTATAACATCGTATATGTTCTTGGAATCTAGTTGAGAATGCCCTCCCCGTTTGTCCGATGTAAGTGGCGTTACAATCGGCGTGGTCACATTTTAATTCATATATGCCACTGTTGTTGAGTATAGGGATTTTACTTTTAGAGTTTTTAAGGCTTGTTCCTAAATTATTGTTTGTTCGAAAAGCTATATTTAAACCACATTTTTTAATTTCTTTTGCAATTTTTTCAGATATTGGGCCGAGGAATTCGAGACATGCAAATTTTTCTATATTTTTGTTATTTACCGGATATATTAAATTGATTTTATTTTTATATTTCTTATTTTTTATTATTTTTTCAATGTTATTTGCCTCATAGCCGTTATTAATCGCGATCGTTTTTATCGTTTCCTTTTCTTTTACATAAGCTTTATTGTCTAAGGGAATGTTAATGAGTCTATGTACCATTGAATGGTACGCTGATAATTTATGAGACCAAGGATGATTTGAATTTGAATTTATTGTTGTATCTGTAAAAGTTGGTTTTCTAAATATTTCAAAGGTGTGTTTATTATTACTTTTACCAATTGTCAGATCTAAAAAGTTTATTTTACCTTCAATCTCATGTTCAACTGTGAAGCAGATTTTATTATTAACGGTGTTGGCCCAATTAGTAAAGATATCTAACTGTCGGTTGGTACCATTCCAACATATAAGGATGTCGTCTACGTATCGGACATAATATACTATATGTTTAGCTAAGGGAGATTTAAGAATTATATTTTCAATATAATCCATAAATATCTCCGCTAGAAGTGGACTTAATGGTGACCCCATGGGGAGACCATCATGTTGTTGGTAATATATATCATTGAAAAGGAAATAATTTGTATCTACGCAGATTTTTATGAGCTGGAATAACTCTTTTCTTATTACCGGATTGATATTGCATTTTTCCAAGATATTTTCAATTATTATTAGGCATTCTTTAATGGGGATGTTGGTAAATAGGGATTTTACGTCTAGAGAAATGAATTTACAGTTATGCGGGAGATTAAAATTTTTTATTTTATTAACTAGTTCTATCGAGTTTTTGACACTGTAACGTGGTGAAAAATTTGTTAATTTTTTGAAGATGAAGTTAAGTCTTTTAGCCAGGTTTGATGTAGGGGCGTTAATAAAAGATACTACGGGCCTTATTGGATTATTCGCTTTATGGAGCTTAGGTTGGCCATACAGAGCTGGGGCTCTTGGGTTCATGACCCTTACGTTTTTCTTTGACCATTCGGTGGGAAATATGGCATTGCAATTATTTATAAGGATGTTGACGTTATTGACAATTTTATTGGTTGGATCCTTAGTTAAAATTTTAAAATCTTCTGGTAACAAAAGTCTTCCACCTTACTGATGTAATCAATTCTATCTAAAATAACGATTGAGTTACCTTTGTCAGCTTTGGTTATAGTTAGATTATTATTTTTAATTTTATCTCTAATTTCTTTCAATGTTCGGGTTTCTGTACTGACAGCATATTTATTTTTATTGTTTATCGATTTTAGTGTTTTTTCTAAAATAACTGCCGTGACGTGTTTTGTTAAATTATTATTTTCCACTTTACGTAGAGAAATTTCAGTGTCGATAGCTAATGATTCTATTTGTTTGGGTGTTACTTCGCTAGGGATTTTATATTTAAAGCCTTTATCTAATAAATTATTTTCATCCGTTTCAAATGCAGTGTTTGACAAATTCACAGTTTTTTTATAAAATTCTATATTTTTCCTGGTGGGAATCTTAGTTATTTTCGAACTTTTATTTTTGTTATCAATCAAATTTTGAAGTTTATTTTGTTGTGTTTTAAATTTTTCAAATATAATTCCGTTAATATGTTCACGTGTATCAAAATCTAGGGTATCAAATTCCCATGCGTGAAGTTTAAATGTTAATTCTGAATGGATCACCTTTATGTAGTGAAGCAATGTGTCCCGTTTCCGACAGCACTCCTTTGTTTCTTCCTTCAGCCTTGGCCTTGGCCAATGGCCTTGTAAGCCGAAACAGCTGTCACAATAATAAAAAACTAAAACACTTGCAGAACTTAATAATAATATTATCAAATTTAATCTAAATTAAATTTATAAAAAAATTAAATGGAGTTCTACGAATTAAACACAAAAACAATAAATAATATTTTGTTAGCTGTATACTAGAAATAGATAAAGAATAAGATAACAACTAACATAATATTGGTATTTTACAAGAGGCAGATTGAATAATTCAAGGGAGAGAGTTAAAAGTAATTTAACTAAGCACCCTGGGCTATTTCAAAAATCTCAAGGACCAAAAAGACTAAGGAAGTGATGAACACAGATAGCTTTTGCTAAAAGAACCGATTTTGAGTTAATTCGATCCCGTGGTATTGCACATCCCTAAATTTTATCGGGGTGCGGCAAGCGCCAAGTGACAGGAAAGGAAATCAGCTGTTCGCTGTTCGCAAATACCGGTTGATGTTTTTCGGTGGCTTTTTGCAACTTTCATTTCTAATGTCGGATTAAATAATTGTTTATTGTTTGCTTCCACACTATTTTACACGATGCTTCATTTAAAAACGCGCACGATGTTCTCTCAAGAGAGGATTGTGATCAATACACATAATTTAGCGAGTAAATGCACAGACATGCCTTGCTTTCCCGACATAAATACTCCGATCTATTTTTAAAATAAATCAGATATATTTTTATAACCGTTTGAAGCGGAAGGGTGCTCTGCATCTAAGTATTACTTACATAAACATTCATGCTAGAAGATGCCCTGAAGCCTGGCTTGAACACGCATGTGTAATATATTTAAACATATGCCAGAGCAGTAACAGTTTACAATGCTTTCTGCAGAATTTTTTGATAGAAGTTACAGTTTAAAGAAGAAATTTAAGTATGAGTGGATTTCCTCGTTGGCTGGTTTGATTTTCACAGCTTCTTTGCCACCCATCCATATATTTTGCTTGTGGTTCTTTTGGCAAGACTATGCGAGGGATGTGGACAAGCGAACTTGCACCTGCTCCTGTTGGGATACTGTTTTCAAAGGTAACTAACTTGCTTGTCTTATTGATCTATATAAATATAACCCCACTTTAACAGAATCACAGCGCAGGATAGCTTATGTTATTCCATGAAACTCACATATTTTTAAAATTTATTTACTATTGTAAAGCTGCACATCTCAACACAGCACTAATCCAGTCATAATCCCACTTCAGAGGTTCGGTACTCTGGCACTATTTTCTGTTCAAGGTTTGAGTTTAAGAAATTAATTACAACTAAGATTTTATTTTTGTAAACAATAGAAAAACATTACTATGTTTTTTGTTATCCATAAAACAGAACTGATGTTATAAATTCTCCAAAAATACTTATTATCTAAAGTACATTTTCGAGTTATCCACATATATTACAATTAGATGCCAGATTAGTAAGATTCTACTGTATAATCACGATTGGGGACTATAATACCTTTATCATGCAGAATTACTGTTTTCTCTCCTGTAATCTAGAATACTTTAGCAAGCTGGTTTTCGGGTAAGCATAACATACGTTCTAAACTACGCATTCAACGATGGCATTAAATTAATTATCTTATGAAAATACCCTTTCTACTAATTATACTTTAAAATATTAAGAAAAATTATTTGTTTACGCACGCACATACGCAATATGAACCAATTGTTTTGTCCGTATAAAGTGACAATTCTTTCAAGAATGGCATACGATTATAATGTTTGATTGAATCACCGATACAATATTGTATTTGTATTATTTTATTGAAATACTTGCGTTTTTATACGGACAAAACTATTAACTCTTTGCACGCGGCCGTATCAACTGTTGTTACGGCAAAAAGTCTATACTCACACGCGCCTGTATCAACAGTTGATACGGAAACTTTGACGGCCGATATTCCAGCGCTCTTTCGTCATAGATGTATTTCTTGCTCACTACATTTGTAGAACTATCACGATGCTGACATCTATAAGAATTTCTCAAAAATAAAATTGTATTTCATAAAAAAAGATCGATAATCAAGTGCTCCTCTTCGCTCCTTTTAGTCCTTTAGTTTACATTTTTGTCAACGGATGGCGTTAGTACTAGTATGTCATTCACAACTTTTCATAACTAAAAATGATAAGTGCTCATGGTGTCCCACTTGTGTCTATCAACGCAGTGGCCTAAGTACACACACGCCGAGTGAATGGCGGGACCACATTCAAAAGATACGGTACGTCTTTGTATGAAATTTTATGTTTTTGTTTTTATAAACATCTAAGAGTGTTGACACACGAGGATTTGTTTTCATATTGTGGAGAATAATCTGTTCTGTCTATATAGTCCAATAAATCATGCCAGAATGCTATAATTTAACATTTAATTGCGTGCATAGGTATTTGAAAATATGTACCGCGTACGGGTATAGATAAAACGGAGCAAA
Source organism: Hesperophylax consimilis (assembly GCF_061612785.1). NCBI lineage: Eukaryota > Metazoa > Arthropoda > Insecta > Trichoptera > Limnephilidae > Hesperophylax > Hesperophylax consimilis. Next base: position 32,516,706 of record NC_142841.1, read on the forward strand.
TTAACGCGTTCAAAAGGTTAATTCATAATGCATATGTACAGACGCAAAAGAATAATAATTCATCTTAATATTTTAACCTGTTGAAGGCCGGAGCATAAAACCGTAAAATATTAGTGGAACTGAAAGTTTTATTAGTCCAAACGATGCTGATTTTGTTTTTCATACATTTTACGAAGCATTAAGGTCAATATCGCATCACAAATTATGATCATATTAGAACGCTCGCATGTTCTCCGGATACCCGTCGGCAGTCCACTGGTTAAAGCATAACTTGCAAAAAGTTTATTTTCATAAAATAATTAATTTAACGCCATCTATGAACATGTAGATTATAACATATGTTACGTTTACCCTTAACATCAGTTTTATAACTTGCCAATTAGTTGTATGATTCAATGACTTTATTAGCTAAGTACTCCACCATTACACGAGCAGCATTTTTTGCTCATTATAATGGGATTAGGAGGAATTAAAATATTGGCAGGTTATACTTAACTCTTTGATTGCAGGAAGTGCCTATCGGTCACAAAAAAATTGTACCTGTTGAACACCGCCGTGGCCGATAGGCACATTAAAACATAGTTTCTTTTCGTGGGATTTTGCATCGCAATAAATGTTTTGTATCTTACTAACATAAATCTTGTTCGATGGGCAGCAAAATAAACAATGAGAAAAGATTTCTTGCTTTTCTTTTTGTTTAAAAGTCGACCGGTCGGTGGCTGAGTTGACATCGCGTTTGGATTCCACCCAGGCTTAGTGTGTTCAATTCCTTGGCTGGCTAAGTTCTCCATCACAACACAAGTAACATTTTCCACTTACTGTGGTGGTAGTAGGAGATTTTCAAACATTGTCAGGTTATTCATAACCAGGGAATGTTTGTGTTTCTTTTAAAAAAAAACACAAAGTTACTGCTGCGTCATTCTTCAACGCTTACGCCTAACACGCAGTTTGTGTCGTGTTTTCTTTATTTTTACTGTGAAACATACTTATTTGGCTTTACGGAAAATATAATAAAACTATTTTATGAATATTTTCGTATTTCTTTAAAATATTTTCTTATAACATGAAAAAAATTAAAACAACATTTCTATAAATATAAGTACTTATTCTGGGGAAACTACTTATGGTAGATTATTTACTATTTTTATAAATATATAAACGCATTATTTGATAAGATGGTACAATATACAAAAATAAATTTTTTCAAAAAACAAATAACTTATTATCAGCAATTTCTTTTATAAAATAGACAAAATTAATAAGAAATTTTTATTTTGTTTTTCAGGAACTTATGAATCCGGGATAGCATCGTACAAGCACTTTTATTTCAACTCCACCGAGAACATGTTCAAGATATGGATCCTTGTGGCGATCTTCCTGATAGTCCTGCACGAATGCGTGCGGTGGCTGGTCACCCTGTGGCTCACCTGCCGCCTCCGGTACTCCATGGCGCTGCTCTTCTTCTCCTCACTCTTCTCTCACTACTACTCGTGGTGGATCTATATTAACTATTACAATGATGAGTTCTTCTCCCAGTGGTACCATCAGTTATTCTTTACTGTAAGTCCAAACAATTTTATATTATTATAATAACTAGTGGCATAAATGTGAAACTGGTGAATCATGAACATTACAAACCGAACTCAATAAAAATTTCAACCTGAGCTTATCGAATAAATTTTTTTAATTTTCCTTTTTTTCGGCAACTAACACAATAATAAACAGCTGATAGTATCTAGTAACACAGGACCAGACCCTAGACGAACCAAGAAACTACTCGATATGGACAGAAACTCGCTGAGGGAACTGGTAGGACTACTAACGGGACACTGCCATCTCAGGAGACACATGCAGATATTGGGAGTGAAAAACACTAGTAGATGCAGGAAACGTGAAGAGGATGAAGAGACTCCAATTCACCTATAGTGCCAATGTCTTGCCCTGGTGGGAACTAGGCTCAGATACCTGGGGAGACATACAGTAGAACCAGAAGACATAGCCACATACCCAATGACAACCCTGGTGAAATAATTCATAACATACATTTTTTTACAATTTAAACCTGCTAAACTGCTTTTGCAGTTTGTACTGTATATATAAACCTTTCAGAAGAAATTCTCTAAATGATAGTGAAAACCCTATCAAACACCATACAAATAATTCAAAAGGTCATCACAGACATTTTTGTCACGAAGGTGATTGAATGATTATTTAAAGTAAAGTTTTGATGAAGTTAGCGTCTAAATACCTTTATTATTTGTGGTATTATAAATGGAACCAAGTACATACAACGTAAATACATATTTTTGTTCAAACAATAAACGTCGTTAGCAGTTCTTATCTATCCCGAAAACAAAGATTAGTCATTCACTGCCATCCAGATGATTATTGAAAGTTATGTTAATTGACATATAAATCAAATATAGAAATAGTTCAGAAGTATTTTCTTATTGCTTGCGAAATGATGAAAACTATGTTTCCATGAACCTTAACAATCTTAATGATAATAATAATAACATAACATTTATATAGTGCAGTTAAGTATCATTTCACTTCAAGTGCGCTTTACTATAACACACTTAAAAACGGTAATTTAGTATTAGTGGTCATGTTCTTAAAATTATTCCTACAGTTTCTTGATCTGTATCCAGATATTAAAGACGTAGTAATGCTTTATAAGATAATTCACAATTTTATTGATAGATCGTACTTATTAGAAAATATTAATGAGTTACTCGATCTCTGGACACATTTTAAATTCCTAAAAGCAATATGTACTAGTTATCTTGACAACTTGTATTTATGAGAAGAAGCTGTAGCACTGTAGTGATTTATTTTTGGGGTATTATGCCGTTTATTTGCACGTATCTGCCCTGATGATGGACACTGCAAAGCTGTACGAAAAGTTGGCTAAAGAAAGAGGTAGTGCAACACGGCATAAGTGAAAATCTCAAATCACATCTAAGCTGTAGCACCTTTAATTGATTATGCACCGACATCTATGCGTTTAACACAAACCTCATTAAATTCATAACACTCGATCGAATACATATAACAGAAAACTTATTATTTTATTGACTTTTATCATCGCATTTTCTTTTATGCTTTCAGCACGTTGAATTGAATAACATCACTTTCTCATTGTTATTATTGATAACATTGATGTATTATACTAGATTAGCCCTGTCTAGTTAAATTCATTTTAAAAATAACGCCACGTAGCGTACGTCACAAATATGGAGATGAACTTAACAACCTAACTCTGTTTAAACTCTTTGTACAAGCGTTCAAACTCGTAAGCGAAACCACGGAGAATTTGTTGTCAGAGGTGTTGTAATATGGACATAATTCAAATTTAAATATTTGGAACTGGGTTATTTTTGTGATTGAAAAAATTAACTTGCCCAGCATAGCTGAGAAGCAAAATAGTTTACTCTTGACCAACAAAAGGTAAAACGCAATGCACAGTGCCCATTTCGCATTGCGACACAATGCGTCGGCCTTTTCATAAATGTGCATGTGAACCAAACCAAAATTGTGTTGGGGTTATTTTTAAATGAATATGCCGTGTCTAGTCTAATTTAGTCTATGATTGATACCCATTCCATGTTTAAATGAAAACCTAGGAAATATTTCAAAATAATACCTAATCTGGTCTAATCTAATAATACTTAACACTGTCAAATAGGAAGATACCTAATACCTAATCTGGAATAACTAACACTGTCAAATATAAATGTATAAAGACATACAAAACTATGAAATAAAATCAAAATTAATAATTTGTATACTTTTTATCTGTTTTTCAGCTAACTGAAGTCCTGTCCACGCTAGTGGTTCTGTGGCTCGCTAGTCGAGAGCGCCACGTGACACTCATCCCCGCTGTAACCATTACGGGTATCGCTGTAATGCATGTGGTGGCCGCTTCCAAAGACCAGTTCCTCGTCAATGTTTTGCAAGGAGAAGGACACGCTCATCAGGTTACTAAATACCATCTAAATTATGTTTATATATTTTTTATATATATACATATCAACATTCCAGGTTACGAATCACCTGACAGTATTTTATCCTTACGTACTCCCATCTTAACAATGTAACAACATCTGATCTCATGGTATTATTATGCTTATGTCTGTACAGTTTCGGATTATTGTAAACGGAAGTGGCGCCATCTGTTATTGAAGTTTTCATACATTGATCGAATTCAAATAATATTTTTAAAAACGTAACATGTAATAATAATTAAATTGTTTACGAAATTGCTTCTGGGTTAAATCAGCAGGTGGTGATGGCTAATTTCCTCTGGCAAATTCTGTCAGAAAGTCAAGAGTATTTCCAGTTTGCAATAAAATCCAAATCAATAGAATATTATACAGGGTGTATCGGCATGTACCCGACAAATTTTAACCAGCGATTCCTGAGCATATATGGAGTAAAAAATGTTATGGCCACTTTGTTGTTTGGTAACATTTTTTTTTTACTAAAAAAAATATTATTCATATTTTCACCACATGTCACCACTGTTTTATCCTTTGTCAAAGTTTGAAAACCCATCTGGCAATATTTTATTCGAGTTTCGTTGAATAATGTACGTATGTACCTACATTGGCGCGCTTTTACAATCACAACGAAATGGCACAGCACCATTCGTCTCATTTTTAACTATTATTATTTAGTGTGTACGAAAGAGCGAAGACGCTTTTCGACATACTTGCTAATAACAGCTGTTGAACACGAGAAGTAATGGCAATGACAGTGAGGGAGTGTGGAAATTTTTTAGTTTTTTGTTTTTAATTGAAAAAAAAATGTTACCGGACAGCAAAGTGTCCACAACATTTTTTACTCCAAATGTGCTAAGGAATAGCTGGTTAAAGTTTGTCGGGTACGTGCCGATACACCCTGTATATATATATATCTGAACATTTCCGAAAACTAAAAACTGATTTTGAAAAGTGTAGATATTAGTTTTCATATGTCCAGTGGATTTCCAATGATCGAAGTTATATGGCATACCTACATATTTAACGTAGGCATTCACAGGTAGTTTTCATTTGGATAGAAAAATTAATACCTATGTGATAAGTAATTTTTTAAATACTGTTGCACACCAAAAGAGGCAAAACTTTACTATCAGGGAACTTTACTAAATTGGGCAAAAAGAGCTGCCCTGAGGGGCCTAGCATTTATTATTGATAAGGAGACTCATGACTCACTTAAGCACTCAAACCATGGGCCCATTGTTTTTCTTAATCCCCTGACTATAACCCAGTCTCTTTAATCAAATTTACAAGGGGTGGCATTGGATAGTCAGCTACATCTCCTGGCTCCACAATGTGTCTTCCCAGGTATCTGAGCTTTCTACTCATCGCTTCACATTTCTTACTACTTTCCACTCCCAACAGCAGCACGTGTTGCCTTAGTCTCCTGAGGTGGCAGTGTCCTGTTAGCAGTCCTACAAATTCCATCAGTGACTTCCATACAGAGGATTTAATATTTACTTACAAAGTATAATGTCATATTTATTATAATTCTGTTTTGAGACATTACGATTACTTATTTTCCAGGTTGTACGTGATATTGGGTTTATGATACCGGATCTTCTCCATGTTGTGGTTCCACTTCTGAGTATTCGTCGCAGGACGTGTCTATAACTGTTTGTAAATCATCGCATCGGCCCTCATTGGTCTGTCGATGAATTTACCACTAAACCAACCAAAGAGAAACAAACCAAAAGGAACAAGAAACTAATTAAAATAATGCACAAATTTAAACAGCAGCCATAAGTTGTAAGAAAACTGTAGGCTGATGTTCGTGCCAAAAATTTAATATACGTAATTAATAATAATTAGATAACATTTTCGTTAATATTAAAAGTGAAGCAATCTTAATTATTTTAAATGTTTACCTTATCAATAAAATTATTGATGAAATATGTAATGTATATTTCGGTGCTGTCAAAATTTTACTCTTGAAGAGAATGCGAAACACTTTTGTTTCCCCAAACTTATTAATCTTAAAAAATAATATAAGACAATACAGATTAACGGAAATCGTCTTGAAATTAATAAATACTTAAAACACACTTGATGACGGCCATTTTTATCAACTTTGCTAAGGCAATTCAGAATTCCTCGTGTTGCTGAAAATGGTCTTTGTATTAATCCAATTCTCCAGTCTGAGTAATTTGAAATTGAATCGCCTCGAATGGCTGAAACAAGAATATAATGCTGTGAGTTATATGATATGCCTTAGAAAGACTTATGATAAGATCCAAAGATATATTTTGTATGCAACCTATATATTTTAGAATAATTCGCCGAGTCATTTTAAAAACAAAACATTTTTACTTGTAATTTACAATCTGGCTTATTGAGAATCATAAATTGAATAAATCAACAGTTGAGAATCAACGCTTCTAAATTATTGTTAGATAAATTTATGAAAATGAATTTTCTATCAGTTTTTGCAAATTTTCATTAAACTCGTAAAATCATTATCGCTGAACTGAGTGTTTTTTTTAACATGTATTAGTTTTCTTTTATCTTGGATGTTGTTACTTAGATTGATGATGTCTGTTTTCATTTATTGAATATATTAGATGTTGTAGAACTATGAAATAGATTCAGAACAAGTAGATACATAAGATTAATAATAGTATTATGTAGGTACTTAACATACTAAATAATTAAAATCCCTTTGAATTCCCTTTAACTTTATGATCCTCAGCTGTTTATTATCCTTACCTGGTAATGTTGTATAGAAACCATAATTATTATTGTAGAAAGTACTCACTCCGAAGAAGTGAGGTTGATCTTCCTTTAATTTGTTGTAATACATAGTATTATCCCAGTGGAAATGAAATATTTTTACTTTTACATTACTATGTTATGTGTTTTTCTATTTCATGAAAATGCGTGTTATGTTTATAAGACTTAATTCAAATCTGTTTTGAAAAGGCAGTCATTTTGTTTGAAATATGTAATTTTTTTTAATATTCTGTAAATAATGTATCCCATCTTGTTGTGAATGAGTTTTTGTGAAAAACCGAAGATGAAATCACTTTTGTGTTTAAATTTAATATGTGCATAGATAGATGTTTTCTACATGAATGGTATTATTGTTTTAAAACAACCAAAGCTAGGTCTAGTCAAGAACTTCAAATAATAATATATTATTAGGCATTAGTTTGTACTGACATGTCGTATTCCCATAGTCATTTTAGAAGTAGAAAATAAAATGAAATTTTGAAATAGATTTGTGAAAATTATTACTAACAACAAAGCATACTTAACATATTGTTGTTGGGTATTTTTGCAAGCTATTTTAAGACTTTCGTAGGTGATGTATTAGCTTCCCATGCGAGTTTTCGTATATTTTATTGAAATACAAATTCATTATTTACTATATTCTGATTATTGTCAGACCATTATGTGCTCAATGACATAAGACATATGACACTCATATCCACTCGAGCAAATTTATAGAACCTAAAAATATAGGACAAACGACGAAATCGAGGTGGATTCATTGGCTTTAAACCGCAGTAAGCAGTTTGATTCCATATTAATATTTTGAGGAATTATTTAAATAAAATAATATGGTATATGTATATATAAATATATGTACAACCAATCGCTCAAGTGGATATAAAACAAATAGGTTTATTTCTTATATTTTGCAGAAAAATAAATCACAGAAGCAATTTATATTGTTTTGTAACATTATTTTGGTATTATAAACAATAATCTACTCATAGAGTAATTGGTGTAGTGTGAACTGTGATATAACAGATGGCAATAAAATCCATCAATAAATAACCAAAATAACTTCTTTTCTTAACATCCACCGCGGACAACAAAAAACGGACTTTGAGAAAAAAAATTACATAATTGTACTTGTCTCGACAACAATGTGTTAATATGACAACTGTTCTCTGTTTTATCCTATTTTAAATTAAACTGTATTATAATATGTGGTTCTACCTACATAATGCATAATCTGTAAATGCATTTATGATATTATTTAATTTCTAGTCAGTAATTATGTAACTCATTGTACTTTATGGTTAAAACTATCATGGACTCATTTATTTAACCGATATCTGAGCAGTAATAATTTTGTAGGTTGTTTAGTAAACTAAGAACATTTTGTCACATTTAAATAATCACTAGTTTTAGTAATAAAAGTACATTTCAACATATCCCATTGAAATTACAAATAATAATATCCATGAGTAGATCTTCCAAAACATATTTGCCTTAGACTTTAAAACTAATCATTGGTTAGAATGGTTGTATTTTAGATCTTAGACCCTTTAGATTATTTGTTAATATTAATCTTGTTTTGTTTTAAACATAGACTGGGCCGGCACTGAACCAAACGGCGCCTAGAGTGAGTCAAATTTTGCACCCCTTGTTGAAACCAGTAGACGCCTAGGTGATCACTGTAATCAATAATATTCGGGTGATTTGTATTTTTGTGTATCGCCGTTTTTATGAAAACTAATCTCAAGGACAATGTGTTAGGTATTATCAGCGCCTTGGCAGTCGACGCCTGGAGAGGATTGCTCCAATTACGCCTACATAGGGCCGGCCCTGAACATAGATAATGAATAACACCTATATTCATAATAAAGTTGTCAATTTTATAATGTTATTATCAGTGTTAAGTATAATATGTATTTATCAATGATAATTTTATGTACGCTGGGTTGTTTACAGAGCCGGATTAGGCCCAGGAAGTCAAAATTTTTGGGCTTTCTTTGCTAACCATTTCCCACTATGTTTTTACTATTATCAATCAACAAGCAATTTGAATACACAAATATTGACAAACTTTTATGTGATTTCCATGTCTGTAGTTACTTAAAGTCATTATGGATTCATTCCAGTATCATCACTATCATGTTTAATGTAGAGTTTTTAGTTTCATTTACATATTTTTTGATATTTAGAGGCAATTTAAGAGAGCTTTGTTATAATTTTTTAATGCTTTGCTCTAGCCCTTAAGAGGAGCCTGATCATACGCAATTGCCTGCTTTGTCTTTTGGATAATCCACACCTGTTGTTTATAGACCACATTAATTTAACCCTTCAGGCCTCTGGCATATTGACCATATATTACATTTCTGGCATATTAAATTTCCAATTATAATTTTTTCTTAACGATGCTGTCAGAAAGTCGGAGAATTTGTGTGTATTTCCACTTCTCAATAAAATCCAATAAATGGGATATTTCTGAACGTTTCTGAAAAATAATAACTTGAAAGTTTTTTAAAGCTGATTAAATACGCCTTCAACTGTTATTATCAGAAATAAACATATAATTTAATAAATAATAAAAAATTTAAATCAAACTTTAAAAAGTTTTAAAAATGGCTCACCTTACGTTTTTCATCTAAACACGGATCTAAAAATACTGATAACGAAAAAAAAACATATTTTATTAGACATATGTATTATAAACATTACTGCCACCTCACTTTATTGACATTTCACATAAAAATAATTAATAAATTCACAAAGTTTCATAAATTTTTCTCAAATTGTTGTTGGAACCTTTGGTCTCATAGATGTGTACATTTTAATTATTCTGGGGTTAACTTCCATATTTGAATGTAAAGCTTGATATTCTTTCTTTCTAACAACGTTTAGTTCATATTTCTAATTACGACAGTAGGGGAGATACAACGATTTCTATGAGACAATGTGAACTGTTCTGAAAAGCGAACAAATCGACTTATATTACAGATAATAGCTGTTTGTTCAAAAAACTGTACAAATTAGCCTGAGGAGTTCATAGGTCCTTTTTTACATGAACCTAAAAGACCCTGGACGGAGCTATTGGAGAACAATTTGAAGCCGCGGTCAGCGGTGTGAGGGGGAACATGTTTGAAAAATGCCAAAAACTTCTTAAATTTTTTTAATAACATGTCCAATTCCCTGTCTTATCAAATAGCCCAAAACAATTATAAGCCGTTATAATTGCATTAAAAATATAAAATTAAAGTAGTTCATTTCATACCACTTTGCAAGTTTCTTTTATACCAAGTTTGTCATACAAGATGGCTGCCAGGCAATTTTACCACACCCTAGATTTGACTTCAAATTCATTCTTACAAATTCGCACTAATTCTCTGTCCAGTTTGTTTAAGTTAATTTTTTTTATTCGTCGGGCATAGATACATTTAATTACAAATAACTTAGCTGTATCCCAAAATGAAATACTGCTTTTGAAGGCAGATGAAAAACTTTTTCAGATTTTGATTTATCAAATGGACATAAATATGAAAAGTTTGAGAGGTTTTTTTTTTCTTGTAAACTGTATTTACCACATTAGGCAAACGTTTTATGAATGTAATTTTCTTTTCAATTTTTTGTAGTGTATAAAAATGATATGGTAAAAAAATTTGCAAACTTGACTGGGTGAACTGTTTTATAGAATTATTATTTATATATATATATGATAAACTTTTAAATGAATTGAGAAAACTTGGTGTTATTTCTTTCTAAATATATTATTTTATATTATCTGGGGCTTAGGAATACAGGGGCCTAACTATGAAAACTGGTATTTTGAGTTAAGCTTGGTTTCGGTATTGCTATAATTATATTTATTAATTATTTAATTAATTAATATATTATTATAATTATATTTATTAATGACACATCTCGTACATACAGCTGTTTAAGAAATACTGTTGGGCATATGAGGATTCCAATCTTTATTTGCATTTATCTCAAAACTATGTTTTTGTAGATAGGCCCCTGCGATCCTAAACCCCTGTTATATGTCTGACCATAACGGAAAAGGAGATAGTACGAGTTTTATGAGGACATATCGTTTGGTGACAGATATAGCACTCTGTGATCCGAATGGTACAAGATCATTGTTGTTGTTGATTTATTTCTTTATTTATTTATTTAGTTATAAGTTAAGCCAAGCCCTGTTTTTTAACATTGTTAAGTTCCATTAATGTGTACTTTGACTAAAGTGTATGTATACTAAACTGAATGATATGTATAAGAATTAGATTGTGTAAGTATATGTGGGATCAATACCTGGAAAGATTGAACAATTGGGATGGTCCGATACTCTGTAGGGAATTGTGTGCCCTAAAGTTTAAGTCGGAATTCTATACTTTGTGTGAAAGCACTATGAAATAATAAAATTATTACTGATCGCACAAAATAACATGAAATGTATACCGTTTTTTTAAAGAGGTCCGTCTATTTTTCCGTCTTCGATATTGCAGCTAATATTTAATATAAATGTCTGTTTACTATTTTTTATGAATGTCTTATGTAGAATCTCTCTAAGTGTTGGATATTTTAACAAAATGATTCTTAAATAATATTTTACATTACTCTGAAATACGAACTGTTAAAATAAGTTCATAGCATAGACATAAGAAAACAATAGACCTGGGAGCCTACTCTTTACCTTTCGGGTTAACAAACCATTAAGTTCGTGGTTTAACCTTTCCTTGCCGGTGCTGTCAACTGAGTGAACATCGTCTCTAATTAATAAAATATCTCTGTAAATAGACTAAACACAGGGTTTAAATTTTTTGGTATTGCATTAAGTATTACAATATGTAAATATTTACCAAGTGTATAGCACCGGAGGACGTGAAATTTATCCCCGTAAGGGAAGGGTTAATACGGGTTTGTGAAAGTTTCGAAAGATACATAGTTGGCCTCCTGCTCATCAGGGAAAGGGTAACAAACCAGTGCGCGGAGCAGGGAGTCGATAAATGAATCTGACAGTATACAGGCAACTCGCATTGTCCTATCAGTATCTAGTCTTCGAAAATAAAATCTGCTTAATAAGTAGTCCTTTACTCGCGCAAATTGTTGGCTGCGTAAAACCTGCAAATCCCAAATCGGGTAAACAAAAGTTCGGGCTTATTTCCAAATCATATATTTTGTTACACTATTTAATTAGGCACTTTTACAAATGCATTATAATCTACTCACCTCATTTATGTTTGCTTCACTACACAACCCGATTTGTAGACAGTTCGGTTAAAAACGAAAAATCTGACCCTGTGCAGAAAGGTTCACAATGGACTGCGCTGCAAACCGTTAACTTGCTTTGACGAACTTTAGTTTTTCTACTCAGGGTCTGGTTATTTCAATTTGCGCTCCTGGTTCCATAATGATGATTTACGTAGTTTGCCTTCAGCTCGTCAAAATGATACACAGATTTTACGTTAGGACATGTTTTTTTTTTGATTTAATGTGAATACCGCACAAAAGTCTTAACTGTCTGGAGCTGTGAGACTATAGCATCCCCAATTGGGGTATGTTGTGAGGCTGAAGGCATTGGGGACGGGAAGGAGATGGGAAGAGGAAAGTGAGGGAGTACCTGGCTATTCTGATCTGGTCACCAAACACGGCTAAAGCAATCTTTCAATTCTGAATAGTGGTCCTACACCAGGGCAATACTGAGAGTATCTTCCACTCTGGAACATGCCGCAATTATACTATAAATTATTTTAAATGAATAAATTGTGAAATACTACAAATTCATCAAATAAAATTTACTTGCGCACGCCGTGATTTGAATCCGTGACCTTCATATTGTTAGTCGAGAGCCTTACCCCTCGACCACGAAGTCCGTCTCTTTTGATGTCAGTGGTTCAAACTTAGTTTTTTTTAGTGTGAGTAACCTATGTAGAACTAGACGTCCTTATTTAAAAATGAATAAAGTGAAATTTTGAATGGTAAATTAAAGGTCTCATCTAGTATGAAAAATGTATGTTAACAAAAACAGGAGTTTTAGGGTATTTTGCAAAGAGTATGAAAATATTTCTATGAAGAAACATTTTTGTTTTTGTTTTTACTTGAGTGGTTCAATGTTAACATAACAAAAATGTTTGTTTTTATAGTTGGTCATGAATTAAAATAATCCTAATTAATAATAATAATGTCTGGCCTAATTATGTGATAATGTTGAATTTATTTGTTTTCTTCTTTTTATGGTAACTAAATAAAGCTGATTATAATGTTGTAAAATTGTAACAATTTGTGCCAAAGATACAGTCATAAACATTATTTAATAATGTAATATTATGTTTTATAATATATATTATGTGGTTTTACATTTCGATTCAATTTTTCAGGTTTGTGTACTTACGTTTAGTAAACCTAACCCTTAGAATTGTTCTGTATAAAAAAATAAAAAGTTTTTATTAAAAAATACACTTAATGTTTACTTTTAATCTCTTCCTCTTCCTTGCTATATTCACTCTTATTACTTCTAATGAAAAAAAAACCTATATTCACTATACTGTCGTCGTAAGTAAAAAGGCAGCTAGGAATTTACAAAAGTCATATTGACGTGTACTTATTATTTGTATTCACATGACAGGTTTTGTATATTAGAATGTTACTCTTGCAAATTTCTAGCTGCCTTTTTGCTTATGACGAAAATATAAGCCCACCTTGGTTTTGGTCATTGTGAAAAATAAATTGAAAAAAAACCCTTCAGGTCAAAAGTTCTTAAAGGTCTTCAAACAGATATTTTGCATTTCCTTTGCGAAATTCAGAAAACAAACTTTGTTTAAAACTATCTTTTAATAATTAGTTCCGAATGGTCGAGTGGTTAAAGACATTATCCCGGTAAGACAGATCCTGGGTTCAATTCCCAGTTGAGTCGGGTTATCTTTTTTATTTTTCTGTGTCTTGTTCTGTTTCACGTTTCGTTTAGATTTATTAGTATTATCTTTTTCTTCAATAATTTTGTTTCTATTTAAATTTTAAAGAAAAGTTAAGATGGCGGTTTTTCAAACTCCATCACATTTAACCCATTATCACCATTTATGTCACTATTTATTCTAACAAGACCTACCCTGGATGACAATAATTTAAAATCAAAAATAAATTAAGACTTTATTTATAAACATTTTTGTTTTTACTTGAGTGGTTCAATGTTAACATAAGAAAAATTATATTAAATAAATACATAATCAAAAAGTTATGGCATTTTTACTACAATCAATACTTTCAGGGCAAGTTTGGACAAAAATTAATTCAGTTGTTTTTTTTGTTTTACATTTTAACCCCACACAAGAGGCCCTGAGGATAATATTTTCCCTGAGGGTCTATGTCATCTTTGGGGATGCTGTGTGGGGGGTATTTTTGAAGAGAGGAAGTTCTAGGAGGTAAAATTTATGAGGGTTGGGTAGGACTCTAAGGATTAGTGTGTCCAGGAGTGATGGACATATGAATATATCCCTCCCGCAGCAGCGCTAAGCGATTGGTCGAGAGACCAGCTGGATAGGTCAAAGGGTTTCCCCAAACTAGCCTCTCCCGATCTGGCACGCCTCGCAAGTGGTGGGCAGATGCATCCTGAACACACCTCACCTGATGAACCCGGGCACCCCTGTCAAATCACCAAACAGCAAACCCCTTGGGGTGACCTATGGCAGAGCTGTTAGTTATCCAATAAATGATTGCCGGGGCGGCGGTACCGAAACCCGCCTCCCAACTTGCATATGTGCTGTGATCAGTTTCAGGCAAAATAACTTCGGACGGGATGGGACAACCATAAAATGGACGATCAGCGCCATTTTTTCAGATTCTCGGTCCGTTTCAGCTTCTAATAGAATTGTGGTCAACTGTCAAGCATAACGATAATTTTATTTTCTGAAAAATAGTGATTCCAATAACATTTTACTACATTTATATGATTACACACATACGAGTACATTAATCAATTACAAACATTAATCATTAAAAAATACTTATTCTAATCTTGAATTCATCGAAGTTTAACTGAAAAATGTCTCTCTCTAAAGGAAGTTGGTTTAAAAGCATAGCATAGCATTCATTCTCCCCAGAAGCATCATTGGTAGGTTGGTCCTGCCTCTTGGAAAATAAAAAGCCAGTGCTGCCTAGCTCTGGTGAAGTTATCTGGGAGATTAAACGTAATATGCTCCTGTATCTTCCAGAATGCGACTATTACATATTGCTCAGTAAAATTTAACCTTCAAGCCAGTTCCCACAGTTCGTATTTTCAAGTTTAGTCTAGTTTCCCACATTTGCAGATTCGACCCTACAATAAAACAATTCATTGGCCTGGTATTTTTATAAAGATATTGTCTTGTTTGTGTATCATTTATGATTTAAGAATTAGTGACATTTTACTGCAAGCAGCGGCAGTTTTCAAATAGAGCTGTTCGCTTTCTATTTTATGATGACCCTAGTTAAACCATTATGCCTAAAAATATTTGCCAATACCTTTCCCACCCCTGTCCCATAGTAATAAAAACCCCAAATAAAGTTTCATGTCCCTTAAAATAATCCCTTTAAAATATTTGTATTGTTTAAGTCACGTTTGTATCATTAAGAATAGTTTAGTGCATTTTATTTTATGTTAAGAATGTTGTTTGCCAACGAGCGGGTGGAACATCTTTATTTTGGTAAAATGTCCTTCAGAATTTAGTTTAAATACAGATACCTCCCAGAAGAAGGACAGTATTGCAGTGTTGCTATGACGGGTAGGTACAGACGTACCTACGCAGTCAGTCGTGAGATAATTACTAGGTTTATGTAAACCTAGGGAAAACTGAAGAATAGAGGAAACTAGACCTTTATTTCTTTCAGTTTAAGTTTTAGCAGAGGAAAATAAGATCCTCTGCAATTATATTGTGAATTAATAAATTTATATGTCAACAAGAAGAAGTGTTTTCCTGCATTCCATCTGACGGCGTGTTCTCGTACCACGATAGCAGAAACATATGGTCCTTCGAGCCGCATCGGGAACAGCAGCATCATGGAAGCGGGACAACACTCAAAGACGTCATCTGTCTGCGGCAGCAAGACGGGAACCAGCAGGAGCTGGATGGAGGCTCAAATAAAAGCTTCAGCAACCAAGGTGCACATCACGAGACAAAAGGCCCGCCTACTTACGGAGATGGCTGAAGCAAAGATGGCCGCGGAAGCAAAGGCTTCCGAAGTAAAGATGGCTGCAGCAATGTCAGTCTTGGAAGCAGAGGAGCAACATGCGGCGCTCGTTTTAGAAGCTGCATCAAGGACTTCGCAACGGACTCTCAAGGATAGAGTCAATGACTGGGTGGACCAGTCACATCACAGTTCATCATCAGAACTTGGAGATCACGATGAACAGCCTCTTCGAGTTCAAATGGAGCAGCAACAGGAACTGCTCCATGATGGGCGGTTATCACTACAACCGCCCACAAGAACTGCACAGCAACAGCCCTTGGCAGGGCAGACTCTCCTGTCGCAAAGGGAGCCTTGGGTAGAGCAGGCTCATCCGCTGCAATTGGAACAGCGGTTGGAGCAGCACAAGGGTGGGCGGTACACATTACTCCCACAAAAAGGATCCTCAGAGCAGCAGCCCTTGGCAGGGCAGACTCTCCCGTCGCAAATGGAACCTCGGGTAGAGCGGGCTCATCCGCTGCAATTGGAACAGCGGTTGGAGCAGCAGCAGCAGGGCGGGCGGTATGAGGTACTCCCACCCAGAGGAACATCACATCAGCAGCCCTTGGTAGGGCAATCTCTTCAGCTGCAGTTGACGCAGCATCAGCAGCCAAGCAGTAGCTGCTGGGAGCTGCCTACATCAGTGCAGCCATTCAACTTAGCAGAGCAACGCGACGGGCAACAGTGGCCAGAGTCGCAGGGCCGATTCCAGGGACCAACACCTGCTATAACTGAAGAACGTCTCGCGGAATCAATTGGTAAGGCAATATCTTTATATAATACCAGGCCCAAAGTTAATGATCTTCCTACATTTAACGGCAATCCAATTGAATGGATTGCGTTCAAATTAATATTCCATCATACCACAGACTTCTTAAAAGTATCTGACAGCAAAAATTTATATACATTACAAAAAGCGTTAAAAGGAGAGGCGCGTGACGCGGTTTCTTCCCTTCTTATAATTTTTGGCGCAAAATCATCACCTTGTTCGGCGCAATTCGTAAAAAATAAAAACGCGGATCAATTTTTATCTCAGTATCCCCAGGCCTTCGAAGCAATAAAAACAAAACATTACATGAACGACTATTTAGATAGTGTAAATTCAGTAGAAAGTGCGAAGAAATTAATACAAAATATTACATACATACATGCTCAAGGCGGGTTTAAGGGTGGAGGTGAATGCGAAATTACCTACTACAACCATTTAGTCAGTCAGTAAGATATACATTTTTTACGGAATTTCTAGTTTTAATACATTACCTACTACACAATTTTTAGTCATAAGATTTACATTTTTTACGGAATTTCTAGTTTTAAGACATTACCTACTACACAATTTTTAGTCATAAGATTTACATATTCCACGGAATTTTTAGTTTTAAGAGTAGCATAAATATTTGTATTTTAGACATTTTAATAAATTTAACTGGTAATTTTCGTAGACAAGCAGTAGGTACCTAATAAAGATAACAGTCGCATTCTTTGCCTATTTTGTGAAGTATCTTCACGGGAGGAGGTATGTATCTTCCAGAATGCGACTATTACATATTGCTCAGTAAAATTTAACCTTCAAGCCAGTTCCCACAGTTCGTATTTTCAAGTTTAGTGTAGTTTCCCACATTTGCAGATTCGACCCTACAATAAAACAATTCATTGGCCTGGTATTTTTATAAAGATATTGTCTTGTTTGTGTATCATTTATGATTTAAGAATTAGTGACATTTTACTGCAAGCAGCGGCAGTTTTCAAATAGAGCTGTTCGCTTTCTATTTTATGATGACCCTAGTTAAACCATTATGCCTAAAAATATTTGCCAATACCTTTCCCACCCCTGTCCCATAGTAATAAAAACCCCAAATAAAGTTTCATGTCCCTTAAAATAATCCCTTTAAAATATTTGTATTGTTTAAGTCACGTTTGTATCATTAAGAATAGTTTAGTGCATTTTATTTTATGTTAAGAATGTTGTTTGCCAACGAGCGGGTGGAACATCTTTATTTTGGTAAAATGTCCTTCAGAATTTAGTTTAAATACAGATACCTCCCAGAAGAAGGACAGTATTGCAGTGTTGCTATGACGGGTAGGTACAGACGTACCTACGCAGTCAGTCGTGAGATAATTACTAGGTTTATGTAAACCTAGGGAAAACTGAAGAATAGAGGAAACTAGACCTTTATTTCTTTCAGTTTAAGTTTTAGCAGAGGAAAATAAGATCCTCTGCAATTATATTGTGAATTAATAAATTTATATGTCAACAAGAAGAAGTGTTTTCCTGCATTCCATCTGACGGCGTGTTCTCGTACCACGATAGCAGAAACAGCTCCAAAACATGCAAATGTGACCTTTGAGCAGCTCATGTGCTACACGTTGCAATTTTTCTCTTAAAGTCTAGGTTTCTAGTCTAATCTAGTCCTAGCATTCCAGTGAGAAAATCAGAAGGTTACACCACTAGTACAGTGTATTCCTTGCCCTTGTAAAGCACATAATTGTACACTTTCCGCTGTTAAAGTAAAGTTTATTTCAATTACTCCACTCTGTCGATATCGATTTGTAAGTGATTGGAGTCCTTTTTCGTCGTTATACTGGTATATAGTTTAATATCGTGAGCAAATCGAATTTTATGAACAGAGCTATGTTATTTATAAACATAGAGAATAATAGAGGTCCTAAATTGGACCCTTGAGGGACCCCAGAATGTGTGAGGTAAGGTTTTGGAGCGAAGTTTTTCTGTTAGACAAATAATTATGGAATAACAAAATCAGTTGGTGTGATAAACCAATGTTTACAAATTTGTTTAGTAATATGAGGTGATCTAATTTGTCAAAAGCTTACGCAAAATCATTATAAGAAACGTCTACTTGTTTGTTGTTGTCCAAAATATGTGAGACATAATCCGTGAATACCACAAAATTAGTCGTTGTTGATCTGCTTATATATTTTTGAATGATAGGTTCAAATAATTTGGCCAGTGCCGAAAAAATCGCCACAGATCTGTCACGATTTATTACCGCTTTTGTGTATGGGCGTATTCTTTGAGATTTTCCATCCGTCGGGGAATTTTCCAGAGTTGAGTAAAATATTAGAGAAATGATAAAAAACATATGTTTATCTGTAATAAAAAATAATATGTAAGAGAGGTAACATTTACGGGTAGGCACATCCCTTCAGAATAATTGTATTTGTAAAATCTGTTTTTTTTTGTTTAATTTTTTTAATTGGGGCTAAGAAATCATTTTTATTTACACTTAAAACGTCAAAATTTTGAGTAAATGGCTAGTAATCACTTATCATGTTAGCATGCGTGGCAGCTGATCACAATTTATTGTTTCACAAGCTGAAACAGATCAAAAACCGGCCACATTTATAAACTTCAGATATTCATTTGTGATTTATCTTCTTTTTATTAAAGTTTGTCACTGATTTGATGCTACGCACGCTCTAGAATCCTTGAATTATATAAAATATTTGATAAAGAAAATATGCTATTAAAAAAACTGTTTTTGTTACTTAGAATATTGATCCAACAAATATTTCAAATTGCCGCTGAAAAATTAGTCGCACATCTTCGTCGCTGAACGGCACTTTCTGAAAGCTCTACCTTCCGTCTGTAATGTCGGTAAAACAGCGTCGCCGATAAATCAGATAAGAAACCATCATTTCTATAAAGGTAAAACAGGCAGCGTGGCGCGGTGTGCAGGGATCTGCATTTTCATTTTCAAATAATAAAAGTCGATTTCTCGATTACCGATTCGCAATGAAAACCTACGGCCGGAAAAAGACAGAAGACGATAATGATGTGATTGTCAATTTAGACGATCTATGTCGACTCTGCTTGGCAAAAGAAGAACAATTGGTACCAATTTTCAACGATGACGAACCCATTCCTCTACCGATTCGTATTATGGCATGCGTTGCATTGGAGGTAAAGAATTGCATATAAAATATTATTTTTGAGGTTATTTTTTTATTTTTGTGTTCTCCACAAATTTTATACTTGCTATGTATTGAAATGACAACTTTTACGCATCAAATTGATTGTTTGTCTTACACTTTTTATCCCGTTTAATTTAAGATTTGCCGCCAATAAATACGCAAACTTGACGACTGTCCTAAAACGGGAAAATCTTCCCAATCTGACAGATAAATATTTATTTAAAAAATTTAATTATCTCTGTATTGCTTTATGTTCTAATTTAAAAAATACCGTAATTTCTGAATAATGAGTCAATTGTGACAGCCAATTAATGCTAAACTATGTAATTTAGTATTTATTTATATGAATTTGTACAAATATTGCATAAATATTCATAAAGAAGATAATATGGAATGTCAGTCTTATCAATTTTTTTGTATTAACGTTTCCAGGTTTTGGAGGACGATGGTTTACCCAACATGATATGTCACCCATGCCGCTACCAGCTAGAGAAGTACTGCACCTTCCGGAAGAAGTGTGAGACCTCGGATCTGAAGCTACGAAGGCACTTAAGACTACTGTCAGGAGCCTCCAAGAGTGAAGATGAGTGCGACCAACTGGGGAACTTGACCAGTGACCAAGTCATGGGATCCAGTGTTACTTTTGTTATTGTGAGTCTTTATTTTGAACATAAGAAGATGATGTGTTACATTTGAAGGCTTTCATCCTTTTTAGCACCGTTATATTGGAGTTCTTGAAAATTAGTGGTGAAAATTATTGAATCCTGATTTAGTATGAAATCTGACACACTGAGGACCTTCATACACAGAAATACTTACAAGCTGCTTGACTGTGGCGCAACCACAAGTAGCCTACCGATATGCTATCTGTATTATACTAAACTTCATCATTTTTTCATGTGCAGCCGTGGTGTTAATACAATGTCAAATGACTAGCAATGAAGACAATATTGTTCTTCTTTTTCTTTATTATAAGCATAAAACACGATCTGTAAGAAGATTTTAGATTCATTCGTACATCAAAATAAGTGTTAATCGTAGAGCATTCGTCCCCGCCAAGGAACTATAAGAGAATTCAAGTTGAATTAGAAGTCAAGTTGAATTAGAAGTCAAGTTGAATTAGAAGTCAATTTGAATTAGAAGTCAAGTTGACTTTTCTTTCCAATTCTTAATCTCTAAATCCTTAATAACATATTCTTGTAAATTATAGTTATATAAACATGGATATTTTCTCACATCCAGAACAAATTTAACATTTAAATCACGTTCAAGTCATTTCTGTCAAACATGTAACTTATAGATGCGAATGTAACTCGCGTTGCGTGCTACCAATACTGTCAGTAGCGTGCAATGGATGTCAAACCCATAGTCGATGCGTGGCGTTGTGTACGAACACTACCAAATTGTTTGTGGTGTACACACAAGCGGCGCGTATGCTACGCGCACAAAACTAGAGTCACTTGTAAGTATCTCCATGTACAAATGATCTAAGAGTTGCCACCTGACAATTTTTCCCATCAGTTTTCACAACGCTGAATGTTTAAAGCACCTAAATGCTGAACATATTCACTGGCAGAGTACGGTTGTCAATTTTCATTGTCTATTTAAAAATAATCAATATCCGGATTACTTTCAAACATTCATATGTATGGATTTCGATATTGGATTTCTTATAACTCTAATCCAATCAATATAATATATTTTGCGTATATTAAAAATCCCAAAATAATAAATAAAAGTTTCCTGCACAATATGTGTGCTAAGTGGCAACACCCACTATTGTGTAGGAAAGAACAATGGATGGAAGGTTGGAAAACGAGATGACCAATCACTTATCACTGTATATCTGCGAAGGAGTACATAACAAAATCACAATATAGTGAATTCTTCCGCCATACCTCGAGGTAATTATCGTCACAATGAAATTAATAAAGCGGTATTATGCACTTCCAAGATAGATGGTCAACTTTTTACTTTTCACTAACAACTCTCTTCTACGATAGTTCGAATCCTTCCCCTGTTTTAAAAAAACAATCACACTCGAATTTGCACTATTTATTTGCAATTGTCATGTTCCATAATTCAAATAGTTTTCCGGCAAGGTGATGGTTTCGGAAAGGTAGGAACTGGATAAATGACATTCCGGTAGGAACCCAGCATATTCTTATTTCAAGACTAAACACCAACCGTATCTAAACCAAATATAACTAAGTACTATTAAACCGACAAAAATGAAGTTTTAAACTTTAATGTTAGTTTTTTTGCCCCATGTTTAAATATGGCCTGGTTTGGAACCCAAATAATACAAGTTTTTCCCACATAAGTACTTTTTTCCAGTTAACCTTAACCGGTCAGCAACGTAAGCAGATATACACGATAAAATAACGATAGCAGTCAAGTACAATAAGCGTGTTTACACGTCAACGCGTGTGTTTCTACAAAAATCGTCATAACTCCGTTATTCTTCTAGTGACATCCCTAAAACAAGAAGTAGAATATTCGTATTGAATGAAGCTTCACATCTCTATTCAAAGTTATCCATAGAAACCCGTAAAAAGACCTACTCAGTGGAAGCAAATTTTACCCGCCAAATCGTAAAACGACGCCAAGAAAGCCGTTTGACGTGCCGACCCGCCTCGCAAGTTTAATTATTTTTTAAAAAATATATTTTGTATGAAATGGTCAAAAAGTGAAGTGACAGAATTGTTTATTGTACATTTGTACGATGAAATAAGTGTTTTTTTTTTTACATTATCCGTGATTTTAGTATCGTTTTTACATAAAACATTACAGGTGAGTCATTTTTACAATTTTTTCATGTTTCCATTCTAAATTTAAATATTTACAAATGTTAATATTTATTTATGATACAACAATTTGAAAGCCTATTTTGTAACCTTTCTAAAACAGTTTTTACTATTCGGCTCCGTTCAGTAATGTTTCATTTATAGAGCTTTGATTGTGAGGCGGTAATAACACAACGTTTTCGTGAAATTGACATTTCGATAAAGACATTTTAGCTTCAAGTTCGCGAAAAGTCGGAGGGGTTAAAAGATAGTTTCTCTGTACAATGTTTTTGATAGATAATTCGATTTATAAGGGCCGGTATTTCAGTATATTCGGAAACGTTCCGAGTCAGATTAGTTTATCAGAAAACCCACCTAATAGCAACTTGACGACTCTAAATATCTCTCAAAGTGATCTTAAAAGCAACTGAAATGCAGAAATCCTAAGAGAGTTTCACTGTACAATGTTTTGGCATTGTTGTTTTTATAGATATGTAATTTAATTAGCCCGAGGAAGGAGAGGCAGAAGTGGATGGAGAAGAGGACGAGGAAGGTGTGGAGGGTAGCCAGGAGGGCAGCCGGGAGGAGGGGAACATCTCCCTGCCGCAGCCCACCCTTGAGGACCCCAGCCACCACTGTACCCTAAAGAGGGAGCTGTCCGAGGAACAGGAGGATCAGCTCAAGGATGTAAGTCTCGCCCGGATTAGTCTGCCTACCTGTAATATATTTTACCAAATGGTTATTTTTAAAAGTTGAGTCGACTTCCGCTCTTCGATCTTTTTGACAATCAATATTCTACATTCATCTTTAATTATCGTTGATCTCAATTTAAATCATGTTGCCATTCCTTAACCGATCCAATAGTACTTACTCCAATTGGTCCCAATGACTCCGGGTAGTTGGGACTCTGAGGTGTTCACAAAAAAAAAATTCTATGATTTTACTGAACCCTTGGAATGACCATCTCCCGAAACCTACTACATACTACCTTAGTGCGCTAAATTTAAGACTGAACAATATCTCTGAGCGCGTGCAAGGTTCGAGGAATCACTTCCACATCGGAA
Source organism: Hesperophylax consimilis (assembly GCF_061612785.1). NCBI lineage: Eukaryota > Metazoa > Arthropoda > Insecta > Trichoptera > Limnephilidae > Hesperophylax > Hesperophylax consimilis. Next base: position 32,540,439 of record NC_142841.1, read on the forward strand.
TTTATTGTAAAGCATTATTTCGTAAAAGAGTGACATTAAATATGACAGTAAGATCTAATCTTGTTACTTATGAAGAGCGCCATGTAAATTCAAGGATTTGAATTCACAAAATTTATAATGACTAAGCACGATGTCCAGCAAACATCAGCTAGCTAACAGGTTCCAAAATATCGGTCCATAATGTCGTCTGGAGTTCATCCTCAATCTTTCAGTGGACCGTTCCTCCTTGCTTCCCCTTGAGTACTGGTTATCTCCTTCTCCGCTTGTGGCGCTGCTAGCTTCCCTACCAAAATAGACGGCTATACAACCGATGGGTAGGCGGTCCGCAGTTCCAACTATTAATGAGTCAACCTTAAGTTGCAGGGGTAATATTGAAACTGTTACAACCTATACATATTGTGGTAGTTCGAGCTACGTTTTTAGTATACTTACGGCACGTTCCAGAGTGGAAGATACTCTCAGTATCACCCCGGTTAAAGACCACCATTCAGAATTGAAAAGTTGCTTGAAATGACTTAAGCCCTGTTTGGTGAGCAGATCTGAATAGGTGGGTTCTCCCCCACCTTCCTCTTCCCCAACTTCTCCCCCTCTCCACTACCTTCAGCCTCACAACGTACCCCAATTGGAGATACCATAGTCTCACTGGCTCCAGACGGTTGGGAGCAGTCGGTACGCTTGCATAAAAAAATGTAGCATGGATGGCTCTAGTGCTAGTAGCGCATACAGCTTGTAGAGTTCTCCAAGAGATTTAGGTTTGCCCCTCCATGTTCAAAACCGACGTGGACTAGCAGCGAGGTGTCTAACAACAGAGAGATTTTGAGAGCATAACAGGAGCGAGGACGTTAACTTCCATGCCGTCCTACACACTCATTCCTGATTATAGGAGTGTTAAGTCTAAATAAAGACAAGTGTTTTATTGTGAAGAGGGCGTTTACAAGAACAATCTGAACGCACAATCGTATCAAGTCCTGTATTTTAGTTGGCTCTCTGGGGCAGCCGGGAAATCTCTAACAAAATTTGATAGTGGAGTGTAAAAAGTGTAGAGAAGCAAAGTAAAACTGAGCAAAAAACCACTTTAGGGATCAAATTTGCATGTATATTATTTAAATTATAAATGATTTTTCATTCAGGATGAGCACCTAGCCGATGGCCTTGAACTGGAAGCGGTGGCAGCAGCGGTGCGAGCCTCTCTAGTGGCTGGCGCGGAAGACAATGGGGGCGGGGGCACCGAGCTAGAGGGGGAGGTGGCTGGAGAAGGGGGGGACGACTCCCTCAGCGTGAGACTGCTGCCAGCAGCCACAGGTAGAGCTACTCACGTTGAGGTCACCACCGAGGACGGCTCCGTGTTACTGATGGAGCTGACCACAGAGGATGAAGAGGTAACCTAATTTTATTGAAAATATAAAAAGGAATGCACTTAGTATAAGAATTCTATAATGGGCTTAAAAAAATTCAAACTTGGAGAATTAATTTAACAATGAAAACATTTTTTTTTTTTTCAAATGGTATTTAAGTTTGAATGTGGACATTGATAATATTAAAACAAAAAATGGACTCAAATTCCTTATTTTGAGGATACATGTAATTAATGAGTGCTAAGAATTGCATTAAAACTTATAAAATTAATTCCGCAGAAGGTGTGGCTTGATTTATGTTAATAAATAACAATCACAATCAAAGATTCCGCTACCGACTTTAGCTCTCCGTTTTATCTAGGGAACCGTTTCTCATTGCTTTTATTTATGCCAGGAATATTCTTTAATGTGTACTATATATACAATGTACGTTAACTATTAGTTCTCTTTTACTTCAAATCGCCGTACATCTTTAATCGCTTTTACATCATTGGAATTAAAGGCTCCTGTGGTCTCCATCAAAATCAAATCTGTCATGTTAATATTTGGGATAAAAAAGAAGATCGCCTTTCTACCTAAATATAAATTTGATTTATTTTTTATTTATACAGTTTGGTGTCGATATCACAATTCTAAGGTTTGGGTTTTCATTTTTTACCTTAAGAATGCAGGAATTTTTTCTAAAGCACACATGTTAATTTTAACTAGCCTATTAGAACGCCCCATTTGTGAATGAACCATTATAACTTAGAAAGTAGTTTCTAATTACAAGAAATAAATGAAATCCATGCCCATATTTTCAATTCCATTATGCGCTATGGGATTTGAACAAGGAACCTTAGTGGGCGAACAAGAGTGGAACACTTGTTGTTCACAGTTGACGTCAGCAATATTACATGTCTTTGCACACTTCATCCATCCAATCCTAATTAAAAAAATTCCAATTTAGCATGATTAATATTCACCATGTTGATCTTGTGACTCCTGTAGGTGAACACCGACTCAGTCCGGGACGTGAATGGGGAGCTGAAGGTTTTCCAGTGCACTCAGTGCCCGCGCTCCTTTGCCCGCATCGCTCAGCTGCGGAGACACTCCTCCGTTCACTCCCAGCAACGAGGGTAAGTCCTCCTTAAACTAATGCACCGTTGTACCCAAACCAGTTTCCATGTCCATATACATTTTAATAATCTGTTGATTTAACTGTTGCGTTCAATATGAAAATAATTTCTCTTCAGTTGATGCCACTGCTACATTGTCATTGCCCTGACGAACCAGGGTTCTCCACTTTTCTCCCAGTTACTTGTGAAACTTGATCAGTTCAGCGAAGCTGCAAGCTGCAATCTTCCTCTTTTCCATTGATCATGAACAAAGTATCTTACGGACAGACTATTTTAGATGCCTAGTTCTTCCAGTATAGTATCCAATAGTTAGATTGACAGTCTGGCTATGCATGATATTCCAAGCACTATTCTCTAGCACCACATCTCCACCATTGATTGATATATTATTATGTCCCCATTGTTTGCAGAGTGACATGTTCCGAGTGTGAGAAGTGGTTCCCGTCTCGCTCGGCACTGACGAGGCACGAGCGCATTCACACAGGAGAGAAGCCCTTCCAGTGTGGCATCTGCCAGAGGAGCTTCGCACAGAAAGAAATCCTCTATCGACACTTTCTCATACATTCCAGTGAGTTCCATACTACATAAATGCATAAACTGGTACATTTTTAATAGGTGAACTTACGAATTTTGCAGAATCATTTAAAACCTTGAAAACCTAACTTAACCCAAACAACTAACATAACCTACAATTAGAGGTGCTACTGCATACTAATATCTCCTAGAAACATTTTTTTTTTTTTATTTGACCTAAAAATTTCCATCTTTGGACTTGAAAATGAAAGCTCAAATCAAAAACAGTCATTCCACAAAATCGATTCCAAATGTGATGTAGAATCACCAGTCTCCGCTTGTAATATGAGCTTCCGAACACCTTGTATAAAAAATGCCCATGGTAATGCGCAAGTGATAAAATTAAAAGTGTATCTGGTCCAACAGGCTCGAAGCCCTTCAACTGCCCATCGTGCCACAAGGGCTTCACGCAGCGGGAGGCCCTGCGCACTCACCAACTCAGCCACATTGAACCGCGCCCCGCCTTGCTGCTACACCGCTGTAACCTGTGCCCTAAGATATTCTGCCATGCTTCAGGTAATATCCTAAGTGCGGTATGCTGATGTATAGTCTTCAAACTTTATGCCGCTTGAGAATGGCAGCTTTATAGGATGGGCCATCAAAAAAATCTCACAAACTATATCACCGCATGGGGAACATGTGTCCCTGTCCCTTTTATTTAGCAAATAAGTAAATGTTTGTTGGTTCAAAATCTTAAATCACCAAAAGTTCTTCACTGATTGATTGCTTTGAAATTTTTACACAATGTTGCAGTCGAATACGCATGTGTTTGTATATACATATCATCAAATGTGATTTTAAATACCCCTACCTAAGAGCAGAGGCGATTCGTGACTTAGCAATGGTAAGATTTTACTGGATTCTTCACACAAAAAAATTAAATTTATTTATAATACAGTTTTTTTTTAAATTAGCTGTAATTTTTCTCTTATTTTGAATGTATCAAAATTCTGCTTTAACCCTTACCACTCCATTATTTTTTAATATTTGTTGTCAGCTAGCTCTAATTTAAATAATGGCTAAATATTAATTTATTGGTTGGCAGTTACAAAAAAAATCGTTAAAAATTCATTCGTTATGATTTATTCTTCAAATAAAAAATAGTTTACAGAAAAAATTATGCACTACTTATATTTTTACATAGCATAGTAGTTTTTAAAACATTCTCCAGGGTGGAGACCAGGTTTTCTGGAACAGGTCTCACAAAACCACACTGTTTCGCATCTTCCCCCTGGAATCTTTCTGTTACTGCACACAGTACAGTCTTTAGAACCTTTGTCCAGTTTGGCAATGAAGTACTCACTGTCAGTTTAATAAGATTCATCTTCCGATAACACTTGGTATTCAGATGCCATATCACGCCAAGTTCCCGCCATTTTAGGTTATGTGAATTTGCAAAGGTATTTTATAGTAAAATAAAAACGGAAAACAGTCAAAATCTTAAGAAAACATGAATTTAAATGTTTTTTTATCCAATAATCAAATATCATGTACACAGTCACCTTCCTCTTGTTTTGAAGGTCAAGTTTGCAAAATTTCAACAAGCTCAGAATAAAACTGTAGATTTGAATAAAAAATCAAACCTGCACTGCCCGCCACAGGCCTGTTCTTTATATATGTAGATAGATTTTCAGTTACAACAACATGTAGAAAATCGAATTTTTAAATCTTACCACTCTAGCTCACTGAAAAGTCACTAGCCGCCCCTGCCTAGAATATGTCCAGGTGATTCAGTTTGCTCTGATCTAGTCAAAACCGCAGTTCAATTTTGAACATAGTTTTGAACAAAATGATGGCAAGAAACATTCAATATATGGACTTGTTATTTTGAATCCACTTATCTGCACATTTGGAATAATTACAATAATTAGTACTTCTTGCGTGTTCTTACTATTTGAGGATTTCACATAAGAAATGAGCTACCAAAATCGTCATCTGGATGGGTTTACTAAATCTGCAAGATCTGCTCTTTTTATATTATCTAGTGGTTAGTTAGATTCATTAAGGAAAGAAGGGAGAGGAGGTGGTTATACAAATATTTCCTGAGACTTTTGTTGTCAGCTTGTGGAGATGACGAAGTTTGAAATGTGGGACAGGTGGGGAGGATTTAAAATTGACACACCCATCCTTCCAGCGGTAAAGATTTTATTTAAATAATAATATTTTTCAATCCAGGCGACATATATTAGACGATAAAAATGTATTTTAATGTTTATTTTATTTAATTCATGCAATTGTGATTGCCGCTAGATCAACCTTTCGGAATAACAATGTCCCATCTAACAAACCAATGCTATGCAATTGTGAGCTCTTAGCTCTCTTTCGTTAAAGCCCATTATTTCTTTTCAACATTTCTGTATTGTACTTCAAAGGAGTCGGCTATCACAAATCGTGTACCAGAAACATATGGCGGAAATGATTTATTATAAAAAAACAACAGTAAAAATACTTACTCGTGAAAAGTAATGTCATCTCTAATTTTTAACTTTCTTCCTGTATGGTTTTTATAAAATTTCTCACTGCACTTCATTGTTAAAGTCGCCCTAGTGCCATCTCCTCTCCCTTCTTTCCTCCATGGTTAGAACCTCGATCCCAAATACTGCTCTTTCAAACATCTCCATGACCTATCTTTGATCCAGTAACCGGATAAAACAGAACAGTGATGAAACAGAACAATTATGATAAAGGACTATGTTAGATTCATTATTTTTCTTCAATGTTCTGTTTTGTCTTGGAACCCTTTCATCCATGTCACATTGACGTTTTGTGATAATATCAATTTCCTGGCTACAGGTCTAAGTCGTCACCTGGTGACTCACACCGGCCGCAGCTACAAGTGTGCCGACTGTGACAAGGCGTTCAATGACAAGAGTTCCCTGCGAAGACACCATCGCCTGACCGGCCACCAGTCACATTTCAACCCTCTATCATCTGGCAATATATAATTATTTTTTTTGTTTTTATTCAGGAAATTTTTCTCTGGCATTTGATTTTCTATGCATGCGGTGTTTTGAGACCACAGATTTTTTGTAATTTTAATGCTTTCGATTTGTCACCCTTTTTGTAATCCAGACCATTATATGTATATACTTTTGTATTAAGTTTATTTCTTAAATTTTCTCAACATCCATATATTATAGTATTTGCACATGATTATGTTTTTTTATTTATGCATTATAAAAATGGAAACATCGAATTAAAAAATTAGAAATTTTACAAACAATTATAAAGATTTACAAAAATATAAAAAAGGTAACAATTACAGAACAATATACAAAAGCACAGAAATAAAATGGAAACATTGAGTTTAAAAAATTAAAATATGTAAAAATTCATTCATTTTAATTAATTTATTTTATGTATTATATGCTCGGAATATTTCAAGGACGTATTCATATGTTCTACCCGTACCCGATACTGTTTACGTTTGACGTATTTATACGTCCTGCTCGGTTAAGAAGATTTTTCTCCGGTTCCTTTGGAAAACTTCTTAAGAGTTTCACTGTATACTCTTTTTGTTCAATTGTGTTGAAAGTGGAAACAGCTTAGCTTGAGATGGTGGGGAAGAAAACCCTAAGGTAGCAAGATTAACTAGATTCAGAGTCCCTCCATAACATTAGAAACATTGTGTATAAACATATTCCCTGCCACTCTCAGACCTCTATTCTACAGATGTATTGCAACCATATCAAATTTAAATAAAATGTACAATAATAGAAATAGGTTAATCAGGGGTGTATAAGTGTAAGAAGGTTTTTCATCCGCTTGAAATTAGCGACCAACCAATCGCCTTTGATTTATAAATTAATGTAATTAATTCTTCCCATAGAATCAGCATTCTGTGTAGCGTAAGTGCAATAAGAAAAGTGTTCATTTAATGTGGGAGAATTTTGTACTTAATGTGGCTTAACTGCGCTTAAGCAAGTCATATAGTTTGATTATCCATATTTAAATTATTGATTATTCATGGCAGATGAAAACACTTGCTAATTGGAATAAAATTGTGATTATTTACCAGTAAATTTGCACAATTGTATATTATTTTATTGTCAATATTTTTGTTGTATTTGCTAGATCGAAGGCACTGTAAATAAATAGTTTTACTCTAAGTTTATATTTAACACACAATTTTAACAATGGTTTTTAAGTACATAATTTATAGATTTTCTATCTGATTATTTTAATTCTAAATTCGGAAATCTTGGGTAATATTCCATATTATATTTTTGATCCTGTTATATGAACACATCATTTAAATAAAGTTTCCCTTGCCCTTGGAAAACTAGATTATAATATTGTATATTACCTGATACGTCTCATAAAAAAAAAATAAGCAAATGAATTAAACATGTTTTTAAGCCCGTCGTCCCACTGGTCAGTATCGGTACGGAATCGACAAAAACCACAGACGCTGTGCAGAAAAGTGCCACAATGGCTGCGCTGCAAACTGTGATGAACTTTACTTTTCTGCGCAGGATCTCCTGTTTTGTCGTTTCGAAACCGATACCGACCCAGTGGGACGACAGGCTTATTTTAATTTTAATGATGTGTCTGTATAACGAGAAAGTACATAAGTTTTTTTAATTACATTTTACAAATTTTCCAGTTTTGAAGACCTTGTATGCTTGAAAACACAATATATTTTGTCTAAATGAATAAATGATGTTTTAACTTAATACCCATTAGGATGGTTAGATTAACCAATGTACAGAGATAGTGTGTTATGTTTCGTACAGTAATGTTATGTATGCAATTAAATAACACAAAAATATATTGTTATCGTTAAAATAAATGTCTTTCAATACCAAACCTACTTACCTAATAATTGTATACATGCATTAAGCCTTAATATGCCGAGAAGTCCACCATAGATTTCTGACATTTGTACCTGTTAGTATGCCAATCAATCCACTGTGGATTCGCTAGTAGTTCAAAGCACTTGCCTCGGTTTTATTGTATTTTGTGACATAATGGCATATTAAAATATTTTTCATTCGCCTGGCAAGTAAAATAATGTATCGTAATATTATTCTAGACTCTCATTTCATCAAGTGCTACATATACATTTTAACTTTGAAATTTTATATTTATGAAAGTGATTGCCGATTTTCAATTATTTTAATTAATTTATAGGAAAGTCTCATATAATTTTTTTTTATTGTGAAGATCACTTATTTAGGTTTATGGAAAATATAGTGAAACCCAACAATATTTATTAAGTACTTTTTCATAACATTAGAAAAAAAAAACTTTTTGCTGAATAATAATGATAATAATTTGGCTAATTTATATAGCGCCGTTTTTGCGAAAAATCACCTCAAGGGCGCTGTACAAATATATTTATTATATAATTAATACTAAAATTACTGACTTAAAACTAGTGACTTACATCTATGACTTATATCTAGTGAGTTACGACTACGGCCTATAACTACCGTCTTAATGAGGTATATTTAGATATGTAGAAATTTACAGCTAACATACTTAAATTTAAAAAAAAAACATTCCATATTTGCTAAAATACAATAAAATTTGTAGTATATCATTGCTAATATAGATAGATGGCTTCTGGGAAGAGAACAAAAAATCAATTCTGGCTTAGAGAACAGAAAATTTATTAATAAATGAACAGAAAATATAATTATAAAAAATTTGAGTTTTTAATAATATAATATGATTAAATTAAATTGGCTTTTTAGACCAGAATTCTGAAAATTGCCGTGGCAGTCAACATGTTAAAGTATTTATGCTGACCGTCAGCATAACAGTTAGATAAAATATCAAATGACTGGATAATTTTTGCAACATAATTTGTAAAGATAATGAAGAGAAGTGATCCCTAAACGGATCCCTGGGGTACCCCTGAAGAGAGTTTTGTGAATTTGGACTATTTATTTACAAACTTCACTGCTTGCGAGCGATTGGGTGGGTAGGATTCTAGCCAATTTTTGTTGTTAGATTATAAACGAAACGTTACTTCTAGTCTCTTAATGAGAAAGTCATGGCCAATGGTGTCAAATGCCAGTGCTCATATCTAAAAGTGATATAAGTGCTGACTTACCTGACTGGCAAGGGTTATATCTCACAGGACACTAATTAATCCGGTTTCTATTGAGTTGAACCTCCTATATGCAGATTGATGATTGGTAATTAATTTATTCAGGTTTAAGTGGGAGATTATTTAAGAAGCCGCTTTTTTCTAGTAGTTTAGCTACGAAAAGCAGATTTGATACAGGTCGATAATTTAGTTTTCGGCATCAAGCTGTGGTTTTTTAATAATTGGGGAACCGGGTAACTGCTACCTCAAACTTAAGTGGCTCTGGGAAGTCACCTGTGCTTAGGGACTTATTAAACATGTGAACCAGGAAAGGGGCTATCCCGTTGCAACATTTCTTGAGAAGCCACGTTGGGATAAGGTCAAGAGCACATTGTTTGTTTGGCGAACTCAGAATCAACTTTCCTACTTCTTCCAGCGTTGTAGGTAGGATAACAGTATCCCTGTGAAATTGGCTGTAAATATTGGCGGACGGGCAGAAGATGTGCAGGCGGGTATGGTTTCTATTTTTTCACAGAAAAACTTAGAAAAGGCCTGCGTTGTAATTCTGTAGCAGTTTGAACAGTATTATCAGCGATGATAGTTTTGACTGAGTTCCAGAGACGTTGTGGATTTTTTCACTCAAAGTTAATTTTGTTGATCCAATAATCGGATCTCTTGGCACTTATTTTGCTTCTGTATTAATTTTGCGCATTAATCCACTCATCTTGTAGTAATGTCGGGGTTTCTTCTGTATGACCTCTCTAGTTTCCTCATTCGCCTTTTCTGACTTCGACACTCTTTGTCGAATCAGCTACTAGACTTCCAAACTTTACGCGTTTTCGAGGTGGTTGGAGCATATTTGTTAATAAATTTGTAAGATTTAAATTGTACTTTTCGATGAGATCTGTCATCATCTTAATTTCCCAGTTGCTTTCTCTGTATAGAGAAGAATTTTTAAGTTCAAGGAAATTGTCGTAATTAAATTTACGCCATTCCCTCGATTCTATTGTTCTATATGGCACTTTTGCCAGGTTGAAATCAATTTTTGTGCGGACAAGTCGATGATCTGATAAACCTATGTATAAGTGGCTATGCTGGGGAAATTTACATGAGACAGATGTATGTACATTCTTTAACCTTCCAGCGGGCGCGTTGAGAAATTTCCCTTCAGCGGGCGCTTGTCGTAAATTTTACGTCATCGAGTTTTCCCCATGTAAGTGGTGTTTTATTACACAAATGTTAGGGAATTTTTTTAAGGATATGAAAAATGATAATAGGCAGTAATTATTTGACTTTCTTAAAAAAAAACGAAGCAACACTCTAAACATGTTAATATTTCAAAACAAAATATTTTATCGACCTATTTAGTCAGAATCAATATTCTCATCCTTACAATTGTTGCAAACCACCTCAACTGAAGAATGGTTCTTGCATGTAAAGGACTTGCAACGGTAACACTTCATTGATGCTGAGGATCTTTTCTTATCCAGTGCACATAACCGACAAACACCGCATTTTGCAAAGCTTCTGTTTTCTTCTTCTGTTTTCTTTTCAACTGCCCCACCGTAATTTACTTTAAGAAAAACATTTATATCTTGCGGTAAATGTTTGACATTTGATTTGACTCTAGCATAGCTCGAAGCTTGATGCTGATGACTAAGTGGTAAGAGAGGGGGAAGCGATAAGGCGCGTCTGTCGTAAATTTTACGACAGCGCGCCCGCTGGAAGGTTAAATAAATATATTAAAAAATTATCTGGTAAGACAGTGCAATTTACAAAAACCAGTGAGTTATTAATAAAATAGTGTCAGCCGTTGTACGGCGGGCGATTGACGTTTTACCCCTGGCATTGGCTTTTTAAAATGATTTAGAAAATGTAAAAACCAGTTTAAAGTAAAACAATAATTAATTACTTCACTTCAAACTTGCTTTACTTGTGAATATAATTAAATAAATTCCAAAGCACCCTTGAAATATTATCCCGGAAACCTTTCAAATAATGGTAGAAAAATCACCTTCTTTTAGAAGAAACCGGAACATGATAAATACTGATAAACCAATTGAAATAATTAACCTCACTGCACTTGTCATACAATAAATATATTTTATTATAGAACCTCATTTCGTTTTTAGATTTTTACAAGTTAAGTGCTTTTTTCTGGATATAATGAGTCTGCAGGATCTCTTCTGGATTGGTCTCCACTCCATTTGCGATAAGTTTGCTCATTAACAAACCCGTTTTAAATGAGTCTTTTTCAGAGGCGGCTCCAGGGGTCCAGAAGTGGAAGGTCAATCGAAAAAAAATGAATATGAAATGTTAATACATAATGCTAATGCATAATGAATATTATAAAAACGCCAATGTATGTAATTAATTTGCCGGTGCCCACCTATTCTTAAGCCGGTAGTACAATATTGTTTGATGTAAGATAATTTATTTACACATATAACTATGTAATAATTTAATTTTTTTTCTTTTAAAGATTTTTTCCTATTAAAAGTTTTAATTTTAATTTGTATTAACTCCAAACTCAGTCCATTGTATATCAGTAGACTTAAAAAGTAAACAATGAAAGCAAAACTTCATTTTATTGCAATCACAAATGCACTGATAAAAATGATAACTTTTGTTTTTAACTTCTTTATTTTCTCTTTTGTAACATAAACTAATTGTAACTTTATTTGTACACATTTATCATGATTCAATGAATTGTTTGCTATTTATTTCGATATGATATCCACAGAATTTGACATTTTATATTATTCCATGCAAAATATTCAAGTTCAAGATGGCTATCATTTATAACACCAAAAACTTACGTCTGACATTTTTTCACATCTCCCTCTAATACCTTTATAATCTTAGGTCGTAGATATCTCCATCTCACCGGGGTTATGTCCGAAAATCCCTTTATAATAAATTTTGTATGATACTAAGCATACGTCAGACATGATAGTGTTTACCTCCTCTGTGTGTATAACAAAGAGAAAGAAAGGAGAAAGCTTGGAGTCAAAACTTGACGTGACCCACGCTAGGTACAATACTGTAGCTTCTCATTTGGACACTAGATGGCACTGGAACTCGCTATTATCGTATGAATATTAAAAATAAATGAATAATCGGGTAGTTTGTTAAATCCTTTTTTATATTAATACTATTGCAGCATATTTTGGGAAGTCATTGACCAAAGGACCTCCGTAGATGAGCCGCCACTGGTCTTATTGCTGAGCACAGTTTTGAAATAAACAACGGGAACTAGTTGATAGATAAACTTAGCTAAGTAAAGAGATGGTGTGTTCTCTATTTTCCCGCAAAGCGGGTACTGAAACCAATAATAATTTTATAAGGTAAAGGGTAAAATAAATAAAACAATTTGCATATTTTATAATTTTTTTTATTGGAAAATAAATTCCTTCCTAAAGTGAAAAGGCAACATGGTATATAGAATAAAATAGAAAACATTAAGAGGCTCCGGCTCCGCTAAGAGTCCTATGGTTTGTTTGTTTATTTACAGTTATCATTGTTTGTTTGTTTGCTTGTTTGTTTGTTTGCAGAGCCCCTAACAGAGACACCAGGCGGCGCAGCAGACAACACCAAGATGGAAACGGAAGTTGAATGGCACTAAACATAAATTAAAATAAGGCCGTTAATACCGATATAATACTAAACGAAAGGAAGATAGTAACTTGGAATGCCTTCAAAATAAATTAAATGACCATACATAATACAAATTTAACAGAAACAATTATTGCAAAGTGAAGACGGATCACTCGCATCTGCCATTCCCTAATTAACAAACACATCCCGCGCTAAACCAGAGGTACAATATCATACGGGTTACTCTGGATCCACTATCAAAATGTGCACTAACTTAAAGGCACGTAGTTACTAGTTAGTAGTGTTTCCTCCGAGTGATCCAATCACTAATGTCTAAGTCACTAGATCTGATATCTAAATGTCTGTTTTTACAAAGGAAGGCCACGCACTGTCATCCGTCGAATGCGACGCAAAAGGCAGATATTTGTGAACTACTAGCAATACTGCAGTAGTGCTATAGGAGGAGTATGAATACAGCTCCCCACACGCAACTGTTCCTCCTTACAATTTATTTTATATATAAAAATAAAACTACATACATGAAAAAGATATATTTTTATATTCTAAAAATAAAATTCTCTGGCCGTCGCTCTACACTTTCAATCGGAATATTCCAATTAGAAGCGTTTTTAATCAACTTTTTCATTCTATCAAAAATATTTGAAACCTCCATTGGATTAATTAACATTTCTGAAGGTTTTAAACATTTCCGTTGGGAACTTAAGTCCCATTCTTACTACTTGAGCTTACGGTCAAATAACATAACGACGAATAACATTCTGACTTGCTTTAATAATTCAACAGCTCCAAATTCAACAATGCTATCCGCAACTTAGTCAAAGTCTTATTGATATATCAAATCTAACTTGTACATAATAAAATTGGATGTGGTAAATCAAAAACATGAAATGGCTAACTTGATATAGCAATTTAATTTGGAGCAATTGAGGTACGCAGCATTCACTGAGTCATATCTCTGGCTTTCTGAAGTGTTCAATTTGTCATTATAAATTTTCTTATTAGCAATACTTGTTATTCGAATTAAGTAGATTTTTTTTTAATAAACAGAAATAAACTTCTAAAAATGCAGTTCAGCTTGTTTTACAAAATTTTAAGTAGATCGGAAATGAATTGATGGTTTTTAATGGTTACACTTGTTGGCTGGTAATGCTATTATTATTGTCAATGTACAAAACAACAAACACAAACTGGTCAGTGTAGCCAACAGAACAAAGCATTTAAAGAAACATCACGCATGTATCATCAATATCACCAAGTAACGAGCACCTCAAATGGGAGAATAGTCAGTATCGGTTGGATGGAGAGAATGTGTTGGGCTGGAGTGATGTATGTTGGCGAGGTGTGGACAGGGTTACATGTCTACATGTTCTCGAACTGATCAACCCGCCTCTTGGTGTTGCCCTTGCGGATCTCCCTCAGGGTCTTGTACTTGTCCCTTCCCTGGCGAACGTTCTCCCGATGGATCTTGTCCATGGCCGTCTCCTTGGTGTCATCACGGGACAGCGCCAGGTCTTGCTTCAGGGCCTGCAAAGATTGGTTATTAGTTAACACTCGCTTATTGAACCATAATAAGAATAAAAGTCGATATAATCTAGTTTTTTAATAGTAGTGAATGGTATAAAAAGTCGGGGACCCCCGAGGAAGACTAAACGCATCATCTCTGCACTGGAATGAGATACGGACGTGAATAAAAGTTTATTTATTGTAGCCATGTTTTCAGGTACACTAGAATTCACAACCTTGAAACTTTACTCCAAACCATAACCCCGAGCAACGCTGGGTACACGTCAGCTAGTATTAAGGCGGCGATACACATGCCTGTAAAATGGAACAGTAGCTTGCATGCATGTTAATGGCATGTACAAGTTACTGGCGCAATGAGAATACACATGCAAGTTAAACTTGCATGCAAGTTGCGTCCTTGCATGCCTGTATTTGCAAGACGTATACACATGCCAGTCACTAGACAGTACGTATCTCAAATCACTCTGAGACTGAGTAGTCTCAAGCTTTTTGGCAATGGAAAACATTCGAAGTGAATTAAATATCATCGTATTGCAATTGGCAGTACAATGTGTGGCTAATTTAATGAGAGACTGAGCTACTGGCATGCCCGTACCTGTCACGACGTTCACACATGCCGGTTTCATAGCCCCCCTCGTCCCCTCCCTCAACTTGCATGCCAGTAAATCAAATGTTGTGCAATCTACTTGCAAGGCAGGTACAGGCATGCAAGTTAGCGTATACACATGATAGTAGCTGGCATGTGCAAGGAGCTTGCATGCAAGTGTGCCAGCTACAGGCATGTGTATTCCCGGCTTTATATTAACAAAAGTTTCTATCGGTTTGTTCTTCATACAAATCTAGTTTTATTTCGAGATTGATCAAATTTTCACACTCGACCTTCAAACCATCCCCATCGCCTTTTCCCTTCCCTTGAAACAGAATAAAGTCCTGGGTAAAGCTGGACGCTTCAGTCCTAAATAATTTTTTTATATTTTATAAATATTAAAAAAATTACAATTTTGGTGACTTTCTCAACTAACTTTTAATTTGGATGTAGGACAAAGTGTTGGATAAACACGCTCGGAATGTTGTTTAATTTTGGTGGACTTAAGAAAAACTGTGTCTTGATAACACATTAAAAAATTATTTTTTTTCACTTGTATCGTATAAATAAATGCTTTCCGAGAACAACAGCATACTTAAATCAATTTCACCAAAAATGGTCTGTTGGACAAAACTGAACTAGAGCGACGAAGTAACCAAATTCTTTTAAAACATATTGCGTAATCAAAGATCTAAGTTATAAATTGCAAAAACATTTTTCTATCTAAGTAATAATTTATAATTTACACGTAACTAAATACCTTATAATGAAGATCTTAGCCTAACAGAATATTGTAAAAGTTAAGATGTCCATTTTAGGAAATTTATATTAGAAATTAAAACATGGAAAATCGATAGAAAAATGTACACATTTGTATTAAAATAGCAGAGCCTCAGATTTAATTATATTTTAGAAGAATTTGGTCACTAGTGTAGAAGTGTTAGTCCTACTAGCTCCAAATATAACAAACTGACCTTGAGCTGATCGTGCAGGCGTTCGTTACGCTCGGCCAGCGTGCGCCGGTCCTCCACGGGGTCCACTACATTGTCTCCGGCGCCCATCAGGTCACCGCCACCGCCGTTGGCCAACTCCTCCTCGGATCCCTCCTCACCGTCCTCGTTGTCCTCGTGCACGTGGTGATGAGTGGGCGTGCTGGATGCCGCCAGGAGTGCCGCAGCTTCGTGCTGGAAACACATATTATTACATTTATGTGAGCATTCTTGTTAGAAGTTCAATTAGACCGTGTTCAGGTAGCGGTTACGGGTCGCTCTTCCTTTGTTACTCCGTCTGTCCTGTATATCTGGTTCAAAGAACTCTGCAACTTTTGCTTTGAATTTAAGTGTCATTTTTAATATTGGAAGTGTTTGTTTGGAGAATTCAGGCAAGCGACATAGTACCTACCTATTACATATATCATATCTAACAGTAAATGATTTTAATTGTCATTTTCAAAATTGGAACTTTGAAATCTGCGCTAGTTAATTTCAATACATATTATGATAAGTCTCACCTGCTTACGACGAGCCTCTTCAACCTCCTCCTGCAGACGCCTGGTCTCCGTGTCCTTCAGTTCCACCTCCTGCTGAATGCGCATCACCTCCTGCTGCTTAGACTGGATCTCATCCTCCAGTTTCTGCCTCTCGGCTGCCTCCATGTTCTAAAATACAAATTAAATGCATATTAAAATACAAACGAATCAATTAGTTTACACTATAGATACTTTCTGATGGTGATAAAGGCAGCACCCCGATAAGAAGTATGTTGTTAGCTTCTATGTATCCATATGCGGCTTCTAGATATAATTGGTCGATGGATGTTAGGTACTGACGATGGATTCTTTAGATAATCGTCGTTTTATTTTTAGGATGTCTCCCATGATTGCCGTCATTTAGCATTGAATTTGATACATTAACTATTGTGACAAGAGCACAGGTTATATTTTTAAAAAAGAAAGTCGAACATTCCCAGTTTACGAATAACCTGACAATATTTGAACTCCTACTACCATCATTAAAAGTGGAAAATGTTGCTTGAGCAACGATGGGGGCTACCCAGCAAAGGATTGAATGCGCTATGCCTAAATGAAAACCCGCCACTTTGGATCATTCGGTCGCTAACTGAAGGTAGTAATTCTACTCATATTGAATTTTCATTTATTTGGACATTCGCAGTACATGTTACTACAAATATTATAAGGTGCTAAATATTGAATTATACATAGTTAATGTACCTATTACGTATGTCCTTAAAGTGTGTTGGTATTTTAAATCTGGAAGAATTTGTGGGAAGAGATGAAGAGAAAATTTATTCCATGGTTGACTTTTTTTTTTATTTTTTATAGTGAATACCTCACAAGAGTCCCAACTGCTCCCGTCTGGAGCCAGTGAGACCATGGCATCCCCAATTGGGGGATGTTGTGAGGCTGAAGGTGAGTGGGGAAGGGAAAGAGGAAGGTGGGGAAGTACCTGGCTATTCAGATCTAGTCACTAAACACGGCTAAAGCCATTTGGAGCAACGTTTCAATTCTGAATGGTGGTCTTACACCAGGGCGATACTGGTAGTATCTTCCACTCTGGAACGTGCCGCAAATATACTATATATTATTTTAATTAATTAATTGTGAAATAACACAAATTAATCAAATAAAATTTATTTGCGCACGCCGGGTTCGAACCCGCGACCTTCGGAATGGCAGTCCAATGCGTTACCACTGGACTATGCCGGCCGTCAGATATTCTTGAATACAGACGCGTAGCGTTATTCATTATCGATACTCTGTTTTTTAAATCATGGCAATCCGTATACTAGTGATGGAAATAAATCGATTTTTGTAAAATCTCGCGCGTTTACGTGAAAAGACGTTCTAATGTCTTGACGGCTATTATCATATTTACGTCTTTTGACGTTCTAATGTTCTGAGTGGTTAAGTTCTTTGTCAATGCTTATTCCGGTCAGTTCTTCTTGTCACATGATATCCGATTCTTCAACGTTGCATTTCCATAGTCAAAATGTCCTCAAACTTAGTTTTGAAGTCTGTGTGAAGTACATTTAAATGTTGAACGTCATTATATTACCCTGGACGTTTTACAAAAACAAGTTGAGGAACTAGGAAAATTCGCAGCTTCCAATGTGCAATGTTTTGGTTCAATATATTAATTCTGACGAGAAAAGGAACATAGACTCTATTTATATACCTCAATTAACAACTTTACGAAATATAAAAATACAAATATCAAATAAGTAATTTCTCAGTCTATTATATTTGTGTTAGGTCTATTGTGTCATTTACGGAATTCCTAAATGTTGACTTGAGGTAAATGGGGGTCCGCTCGTATGTACCCCCATTTGAATCTCGTGGACCCCCAAATTTTTCTCTCGCTGGCATAGACCCCCAGCGTGCCGATATCGACCCATAGACCACTTTGGGAACCTCTGGTTTAGATCATATATCTAACCATGATAGTGAGGGAGACACAACGATTTCTATGAGACCATATGAGCTGTTCCCAAAAGTTCCCGTTCCCGTGCAAATTAGCCTTTGAATATAAAGCGTGGTGTTTTCTCTTTCTAACACCGTTTAGATCATATTTCTAACCATGACAATAAGGGAGACACAACTATTTCTATGAGACCATACAAGCTGTTCCCAAAAGCGTGTAAATTAGGCTGAGGGTTTAAAGGGATCCGAAAGACTCATGTTAGAAAGTGGGTCACTAATAAGCCTCAAAGATCATAATTATATGTGCAATAGAACTTGCAACACCAAAACAGTTGTATTTTAATTGGACGCATTCTGGACATATTCATAATGGTAGGACATACCTTAGTTTCCTCAAGACGAGTCATCATGGCTTGCAATTCATTCTGTCTCTCTTCCAACTCTTCCTTGGCGGCTTGCAGCTGTCGGAGCTGCTCTTCCAATCTCCGGATCATATCCTGGGCTTCCACAAGGTTTGCCTGCAATACCACCAAATTATTTAGAAACCTCTGATTTCCTTTCACACTTAAACTGTGCAATTAATAAAAAATATCAGCACTATTCACAACTCAAAATGAGATTGACTTAACTTAGTTTTTTGTTAACAGGATAAAAAAGAAAATTTATTTATTTATACTCCTAAAAAGGCTATTACATAAAAGTGTTCCATGTTCATCAATTTCTTTTTTGGGGCTATTTCACCTTTTGGGTTATATATTATTTTTAATTCTGGGGAGGTAAAAGGTATGAGAAACCAAGCATTTACCTACAAAATATGTTTTAAACGATTGAGTGAGTAAAATATGTACAAAAAAACTGTATGACTTAAACGATGAATGCGGTAAAAAGATACATAGAGGACAATCAATGATTTAAACGATGAATGCGGTAAAACGATGCATAGAGGACAATCATTGATTTAAATGATGAATGCGGTAAAACGATGCATAGAGGACAATCATTGAATTAAACGATGAATGTGGTAAAACGTTGCATAGAGGACAATCATTGATTTAAATGATGAATGCGGTAAAACGATGCATAGAGGACAATCATTGAATTAAACGATGAATGTGGTAAAACGTTGCATAGAGGACAATCATTGATTTAAATGATGAATGCGGTAAAACGATGCATAGAGGACAATCAATGATTTAAACGATGAATGCGGTAAAACGATGCATAGAAGACAATCATTGAATTAATTGATGAATGCGGTAAAACGTTGCATAGAGGACAATCATTGATTTAAATGATGAATGCGGTAAAACGATGCATAGAGGACAATCAATGATTTAAACGATGAATGCGGTAAAACGATGCATAGAAGACAATCATTGAATTAATTGATGAATGCGGTAAAACGTTGCATAGAGGACAATCATTGATTTAAATGATGAATGCGGTAAAACGATGCATAGAGGACAATCAATGATTTAAACAATGAATGCGGTAAAACTATGCATAGAGGATGATCAATGCAATTTATTTTTGCAAGTTTTGTATGACGTAAATTCAGGACTGGAGTTTTTCTTCACTATTCTTCAATGATCTCTTTTGTAACAGATGTTTTGTCATGGAACCGTTTAATATTATAAAAACATGGAACTATCTTCATGTTTACGTTGATTTAATGTGAAATCTATTGGAGAAATAAGAAAAATTATGAACCTGTGATCGCTCCATTTCTTCCTGTAGACTACGCAGACGGTCTTCGTATTCCTGCTGTTTGCGTTCCGCTCTCTCTCGGGCTGCAATCTCCAGCTGCAGCTTTTCTCTGGAAACGTAAATCATTAGGGAGTTATTAATATTGTGTTTCCTACACACATCATAGCCATCATTAACTTGTTTCCTACACACATCATAGCTATCATTATCTTGTTTCCTACACACATCATAACTATCATTAACTTCGGAAACCATATGAATAGATAAAACATCAAACAACGTAATTATGTACACTGATTTTGTCATGAGAACATTGAAAACAAATTTTAAACTTTCTTCCACTTCTTTATTTTAACTGACCGGATCAGTCCTGTAGACGTGATTGTTTGAAACTGGTCAGTTCAGTTAAATAAACGAATGGGATAGAGTTTAAAATTGGTTTTTATTATACTCACGACAATGGAATTCCATCAAATTACAAAAACAGACATTTAAAAAAGTGAAAACCCTGATTTAGATTTTCAGAAGAGTAACATAATATGAAACGCTTACAACTGTACTGTTTTAATTTTCAACCACTTTGAAATAAATAGGCACAATAAAATTACAATTCGACATGTCCTCTGTCTGTTATTTACAGAAGAAATCTTACAATGCTGTTATTTACAGAAGAAATCTTATAATCCTGTTATTTACTGAAGATTGCAAGATTGACAGTACCTACAATACTAGGTAAATAATGACCTGCTCTGAGATGACGGTAATGAATTAAGCGCTGCTATAAGGATAATAAAGTTGAAAAAAAAAAATTTATTCATTTTATATTATTTTTTTACTTCCGATTTAGTTGTCCGGGTTAAGTCTTCCCCAAAGGAAAAACTTAACCCTTCCACTCACTTTTCCACAAATGATCAGCTAGTCAATCAACACTATGTAAGTGCATTATATAAGTAAAATAAATACAAAACAATACAAGAACAACAACACGTCAAATCACCAGATATCAAATGGGAAAAAAAAATTCACCGTCTCCAGATATTTTCATATCAGAGGGTTCGGCTCGGTAGAACTTCTAACAGGGCCTATAAATCCTACTGATCCCTCAACATAAATATTTAAAAAATCTTTTGTTATCCTACATGTATTCAAAATGACCGACTTTTGCATCTTTATATATAAATTTTTTGATAGATCTAATACGCCTAAATTTTTAATTAGAGAGCTAGGTATAATGCCAGTAGCCGAAATAACGAATGGTAATATTTTTATAGTCTGAGAATGCCAACATTACATTACATTATTATTTTATATTGTATATTGTGATAATTATTGTACATAGTCAATTTCTGGAATGGTGTTTGCGGATTGTTAACTAAATTCTTTAACTGTTTTATAGGTTCTCCTTGATTACGATCAGAGCAGAACATACTTTCAGTTTCGCCCTTGTGCAAGACCACCATTTAGAATCGAAATATAGCTCTTTAGTGACCTGATCTGATTAGTCAGGTACTAACCGACCTTCTTCTGGACATCTCCTTCCCCTCCCCGCTCTCTTTAGCCTCACAACATACCCAAAAGCCACTATTGCCACGGATTCTGAGCAGTTTGGACTCATGCTTATCTTATTTACATAAAAAAAAAATATAATATATTGTGTAAAAAAAGTATTAAATTAATTACCTTTGCTGCTGCTTGGCGATTTTTTCATCCCTAGCTTGCGCCTTCATCTGCTGTACGTCGATGGTGTCGGGTTTGCGGCGACGCATATAGAGCTCGTGATTGCCCATGCACAGCGCGAGGATTCGTTTGTTGATGCGCACGCGCGGCGCGAAGAACACAAAGTCAGGCGCCTTCTTGTCGATGGGCTTGATGATGAACTTGCGCTCGCTGAACGAGATGTTGCGAATCTCTGACCAAGGGAAGCCAATCTTAGGAGTTAGCCTGGAATTCAAAGGACAAAGGTTAACCACAGAAGAATTAAAATGTACACCTTTGTGAGACCAAAGGTACCAACCGCAATTTGGAAAAAAAAAACTTATGAGATATTTTTTATTAAATATTTTTATATTAAACGACAAAAAAGTGAGGTGACGATAACGTTCGTAATATATTCTAATAAAATAAGTGTGTTTTTATATATTTTTTGCTATCACTAATTTTAGACACAAAACACGTAAAGTGAGCCATTTTAATTTTTGTTATGTTTGCATTAAAAATTTTCATATTTCAAAAAATATATGTTCATTTCCAATAATAAAATATGATAGCGTATTTTACCACCTTTCAAAAACAGTTTTTAATTTTCGGAGACCCTCAGAAATATTCCAATTATTTGAATTTTATTGCAAAGCGGAAATACTCCTTCCGTCTGACAGAATATGGCTGAGGTCTAATAATATGAATTAAAAACATCTATAATCTTTCAAGAAAAAATAATCCTTTATTGGCCTGTCTGAGTCTTATAGTACGAGAGCCCACGACCAAAACCATGTCTCATAGCAATACGGCAAAAACCCTATAAAATCGTTAGATTGTATGATTCTGAACCCGACTAGGTGTGTAGTAACGGTCGAAAGTGTAGCAACTGCGTGGGAGGCCATTTCTGCTGTGTCAAAAAAAAAGACAGTCGGTATTATAGCAATACGTCTGATAGTGAAAATGTACATAGATTTTATAATTGTATTACGAAAAAGTTTGTTTTCAGACATTTTGCGCGTAGCATATAGCCTGAGCGCATTTTTTAAAATGTCAACAAATTTAGCCGACCTGTATCATAGCAATACGGATAATTTTTTTTTCAACTTTTCGTATTGCTGCCATGATTACCAAAAACCTGTTTTCAGACACTTTAAGTGTAGCATATACTCCCAAAAACGAAAATAACGTTTCGGAGTCGCCTGGCCGACGCCTCTGTTAAATGTTTTTTTTTAAATTTACAGCCTTCATAGATATTCAAGAATCTCCCTTGTCTATTATATGTACTTTGACAGAAGAAGACGTTGAAGATCTCCCGAGCGACGTCGAGAGTGATTTCGAAGACGACGATTCCGAATCCGACAGCGATTGAATACGAGAATATTTTGTAACTTTGAATAAACCGTTTTTTTTTCAACTTCATCCCAGTTTCCTTTTGTGCGATTTATTTCAGTCCTTCAACTTCAATGTTACGGTTTCGGGTAAATTCTTTGTTAATTATCATCTAATAAATTCAGGGTCGCAACGTATTCATTGGTTTGTAACAGAAAATTCAAGATGCCTCAATACGATTTTTAAATGATATCTGAGTATCGAAAAGTTGTCTGATAGAGAAGGTGCTACACTTAATTTGTCTGATATAAATTTTTTGCACATGTGGACAACTTATTTTATCATGTCCAACAATTTTCAGACATATTGCTATGATACCGATCGGTAAAATTTGTTAACATTTTCAAAACGGTCTCAAAATTTAATGCGTTCACATTTCCGTCTGAAAATTGTTTTGTTCGCATCAAATAACCAAAATTTACTAATAAAAAAGATTTTCAGACGTATTGCTATGAGACATTTTTTTTGTCTCATTTTTAATTTTTTTAAGTGATTTTACGGGTTTGCGCTACACCACTAACGTCTGAAAAATATGTTTCCGGTATCTCAGAACTATCATTCAACTACAGTCTGCAAATCAGACATATTGCTATGATGCAGTTCGGTAAAATTCTTTGACAATTTTGAAAATTCGGTCAGATCAAACGCTACGCGGAAAATGTCTGATATTGGTATTTTCGAGTTCAGGATAATCGTATCTATCGATTTGATGCGGTTTTGGCCGTATTGCTATGAGACAAAAATTTTGGCCGTGGGCTCTCGTACTATTAGGATTCGAAAGGAATGTTAATTGGTTTGTAAGCACAGTGTAAAATGCAAAACAAAGTCTAACAATAAGTCCAATCATTTTTATCAATAAACATATTTTTGAGAATTTTCTCCAAAATGCATGATTGAACTGAAAAAAGAAAGTGTTATTTCTGCACTCATTTATTGAAAGGAATGCCAAACTGTGGAATTGATATGATTAATGCTGTTTTCCAAAACAGTGCTGTTTTATAAATAAATAATAATACACAAAGAAAACAATGTTTTTGTAAAACCTGCACTTAAGGTAAGATTTCAATTGAATTGCAAAAAATATTTTACCCTTGTTTATAATCTTCGTAGATATCTCCATACCAAAATGCTAGAAGAGACATTAGCGGGCCACACATGTATGCTTCGGAAAGAACTTTCCGCACGCCGGTTCAGGCTGCCGCGTAAAATAGTAAAGTAACGGTTTACAGGGCAGTCCATTGTGCGTACGTGTGAGGGTTTAATCATTCAGCAGTTTGGAAAATTGAGATTTAATGACTTACTTATCATCCTTCTCATAGATATTGAGTCCCAATGCGTCGACTCCCAGCCACAGTTCGGTGCCCTTCTTGTTGCGGATCTCGAAGTAGTTGACACCGTACATCTCCAGATCTTGCGCAATCTTCAGGTACTCCATCATGGCATCCTCGCGCAGCATGGCGCGGTGCTCGTGCCACCAGGTTGTGATGGACTGTTCCCATTCGTCCTTTGACATCTTGTGCTGGTCCATTACTCTGGAATAGAAGAGTTACCGTTTGATTTAAATATTTACCAGACAGTTTTATTGCAGACCACCCATTACAAATGGAAACTTTGCTTGAAATGGCTTTAAGCTATCTATTCTGATTCATATTCCGCTGCTCTACTTTCTTCAGCCTCACACCTTTCCCAAAACAACCATTCTATATTTTTTTAAATATATATTATATTACATCTGAAGTTTTAATCAACAGGCCCTAAACATAAAAGGCAGAAACAGAGCTGCTAAAATTGTCGGGACAGAGAGTAACTTGACAAAAAATAGCCATCACACAAAGATCCATGCTAGATATATATCTTGCAAGATAAAAAGAAAAAGGAAACAGGAGAAAAAAATGGCAGTTGAAAATACCTTCATGGAAGTAGCACGGTTAACAGAATAACTTTTGAATTCCAATATCAACGGATAGTATCCTTAAACAAGAGGCCACGCATATATGTAGAAAACTACGGGCTCTGGATGTGAAAAATCCACCAAGTATCGGTAAAACTGACGGAGGCCTATGTTCAAAGCTGCCACCAGAAGAAGGCATAAGAAGAAAGTAGTTATCAGATAAGATAGATAAAGGGTTGTACCTTTGCGGCAACAGGCGATCGTTGGCCAGGAATCCAGAATTGTGGTTGGCTTTCTGGAAGTCCCCATGGCGTGCCTGAACGGCATACGAAGCTAAAAGTACAGACGTCTCAGGCGGGCAATATATCTCGTCTGACAGGATGGCGTTCTTAACCTGAAATCAATAAAATCTAGAAAAAATTCCTTCTTTCGAGAAGTATGAACAGTAACTATAGGTGAAAACTAAACATGGTTGAAAAGGAACAAATGACTAAAATGGAAAGAATTCAGTTTGTAATGTTTTTAACGTTCTATGGTCAAAACAAAGGAAAGAAGCCAGATAGATCTTCTTAACGGATTAATATTTTGCTCGTTTGATTTACAACTTCCCGCGGTTTATCAACCCTTCAATCTTAACGAATTAATATGTCACGTTGTGTCAATTTTTTGTTTCGACAGGGATTAATTCATTGAAGGATCCTTTTAATTGGTTGTGGTAACTTTGGTTCTTTTTAGATGAGGCGTGTTACATTCTGTATGGTTCGAAAATAAGACAATGACCGACTACCCTGATTTTAACTACCTTTTCCTACCTTGTTTGCTCGCCCAAACGTTTCCGGTTGCTGCAGTTGATAATGTACTAATATAATGAGACAATTAATTACAAATTAAGTACATGAAATTCACTATAGACAATTCAATTCAAGATGCACAAGATTCTAAGTTAATGATTTGACTATGGATTGTTAGTTTTGTGAGTTATTTCTATGAGTAGGTATTTTCGGGAATAGCTAGAGACAAAACATGTGTTGCTTTCGATTGGTCTCCGTCCAAATCCCACCCATCAACGTGACCAGCTCGAGAGCAGCCAAGTTGATGGTCCAATCCCAACACCTCCAGAAATGAATTGAATATCGCTCAGCGACAGATGAGATAATGACATGTTTTGCCTCCTGCCGGAGGGTGATGAAGGTGGAATGTGGGTCCTTGATGGTAACTGTTGATGTTGATGTTGATGATGAATGATGAAGATTCATCTTATACCGTTAGGTACAAGGAGCTGCTCTGGTCCGGTGGCATGATAGCCTGGTGTCAGGAACCATTTGGGCCACGTGGGTAGCGCGAGGTTTAGGTCGCGTCAACCTCCCCCAAATCGATGATGAGTTGAGCTTCGCCAGCATGCCGAAAATTAGGAGTCCACTCTACTAACCTCAAACATAAACATATACTGAAGTGGTTTGCATCAGCAACGTCAGGAGTTCGGGAGTCCCGTGAACACCCCTCTGGTTTACGCTCGTAAGGATAATGATGAATTCAGCTTCAGTTTGTTCGACTTCGCCTCTGCAGTCACGCTACTCCAAATAGCTCCTGGCTCCAGTCTATACAGCTTCTCGTTCCAGTAGAGGTAATGACACATATTTATCATATGTACAATACAGAACATACTTCAAGTCTTTCGTCCACACTCAAAATAGTCATGTCAATATTTAATTTGGATGAGGGCGTCCATCCGACATAACGAATGTTCCCTAGACGGGAGATTTTACCCCACTTCAAAGTCATGGTCATTCGCTCTATCGTTTGTTACCCTCCGTTCGCTTCAAATATCAAAGAATGGTAGAAATTGATATCCTCGACTTCCGGCGCTAAGGATCAGGGATACTGGAATCATCAGGTCGTGAATCTGAAATCATCCGATCTCCGTCAGCTCAAACGGTTTCAGTCGGAGTCAATTTCCAACCTAATTCTGGATGACTTCTCCTCCTATAGTGGGGTAAGTACTTATTGAATTTGACAGGAAGGACGTCAGAAAGCGCCGAAACAACTTCATATTCGTCACGATCCCTTCGTTCTGTCAGCGAGAAAATCCTCCTCACACGCCAGCCAAGAATAGCATAGCCCTTATCCGCTTTGTTCCTTCGTCTACCAGCTAACTCAAGTAGGAAAGCCCACTAGCAATTTTCGTTCCCTTCGATCTGAACTCAGTGAAAGCGTCCTCTCACCAGCTGAAAATACTCGAAACAGAGGTCTATTCCGGGTGACTATCTAAGGCTGGTCCGCCAACACCTTCGACAGAAACCGGTGCTTTTACGGGAATAACTCAACCACACCAATAGCAGGGGAAAAAGCCGGCGCTGCTATACTAAAATAGACGTTATATCGGTATCCAGGGTTATCGACTTTGCTAACACAAGAGTCCCTATTAGGCAAGCCAATTACAAATTTCGTTCCCTTCGCTTTTGTCGCTTTGGTAAGATAGGACAGCCTACGGAAAATTCGTACACTCCGTCCCCGCCAAACTTATGAAAAATGAAAATCTCACTTCATAGAATAGGAATGCCAGACAGATGAATTCTCCCGGCGGCTAGCTGTAACCCGCTGCGTTATCCCGATTCAAAATGAATGAAAAGAGTGATGTTTGAATAAGTTATATTTAATTAAATATATTTTATGAATTCCGTATAGAATAAGTTGAATTCCCAAGGAGGATACGACAACTCATTTTCAAATAACAGGCATTGAAGCATTTAATTTACCGTTCTATCCGTTACTATAAAAACACTGCATAAATACGATGGTTTGTGTTCTATAAATTTTGGCGCTAAATATAACTACTAGAGAATTATTAAATCATTTTAAACTCATAAACAATGTCTATTGTTGGATGATCTAAAGCGGTTTCAGGGTAACCGTTCTTCGCCCCTTTTTTAATGGCCAGGTCTCGTAATTTATGACCTCCTTCGCTAACGGGTACCT
Source organism: Hesperophylax consimilis (assembly GCF_061612785.1). Taxonomy (NCBI): domain Eukaryota; kingdom Metazoa; phylum Arthropoda; class Insecta; order Trichoptera; family Limnephilidae; genus Hesperophylax; species Hesperophylax consimilis. The sequence goes on from NC_142841.1 coordinate 32,568,350, forward strand.
ATAGTGCTCAAGTTGAATACCCTTACTTCAAAATACAATTGGATTATTTGGTTTACATTAAGGAAATAAGTGTTAATAATTAGATTATAATAGACTTACCGATACATCTTAGTGTCAACAATCCAAATAATTATAAAAAAACAAACACAGTCACATGCAGAAAACTCATGCTGTTAGAAAACCGCACCTTCTACACTAAATGATTTTAGCCGTGTTCGCGTCCCGACGATTAATTCTTGTTGACGCGCTTCCTAGTTTTTTACTAACTCGACTATCTTAAAACGCTGACCGATCCTGATTATTCCTGACCGTCTCCCAGACCTTGAAACTCTGACCCCCTTGACTGTATTTCCCGCCTCCCAACGTTTTCAAACTGACTATCTTGAACCGCTTTTTCCACCCTCGACTATCGACTTTCTTCTTCCGTTCTTCAACGCTAACTGTCCCGACCGTCTCCCCGCGCTTTCAAATCCAGACTATCAAAAACTGACTACCCGCCCGCGCTCCTTAACCACGACTATCGACTTGCTTCTTCCGACCTTCAACGCTGACTGTCTCGACCGTCTCCCCGCGCTTTCAAATCCAGACTCCCCCTTCTCAAACCAACCCCCCAAATCACCATATGCGATTTCTAATTTATTTTCTTTTGAATTCTGAATGCTTTTTGTTTTCAAAAGACAGAAATGCACTAAAGGAACACATCAATTATGGCCCTAGAACCTGTCACATTAATTTTAAATCGTCTCAAAACCAATAAATTGTTACTCCTCCAGTGAAATGTCTAACTCTTTGTTCAAAGGATGAAACTTGACTACCCCCAGTCCAGTGGCGTGTTGGCCCACCAGCATTTTAGCTCGGCTTACTATTATTAACCACCATCACGGAGGTCTCTGACGATACAGTCATGTTCCTATTTTTTTTTTTCTCTACCCTAATAAATCTAAACACTTGTTTCTAAAGCAGCTTTAAGGCCAACATCTGGTAAACTCCTACTTCGTGAAATCAACTGAAAAATTCTTTCTAACCATAATAAATCAACAATAACAAAAATTTATCCCAGGGCGAGTCCATCACAAGTTCAGTGACACAAAATTGGCAAATACAATATTGCGCGAAGAGGACACAAATATCAATACAAACACTGCAGATTGCATATTATCATTCTTTACGTATTACGTTTATTAGAAGATTATTGGCAAAGAAGAAGAAAAAAAAAAAGAAAAAAAAAAAAAGGCAAAAGAAGCGTTCATATTTAATTAATATTAAAAATGACCAATGCCCCGAGTATTTAAGGAAAAGCTAGGCAGACCGGTTCTGTATCAATAACAGTTAAAATGAACTGATGCAAAGCTCCAAGTATTGATAGAAAGGGGAGAAAAGATTATTTTTTAGGTATTCAAACTCCACTGCTCTACCAGACAACTCTTACTTGATCACAAGAAGTCTCAAATAATAATGCTGAATGTTGAAGGATTAAGTTCATAATATTGAATAGATTTAGCAGTTTTGTACCTGAAGGTAGAACAGTCGAAGGGTGATATCTTGAATGAGTTCCTCAGCCACATCTTCGGGGTAGAATTTTGCCCGGAACTTGAACTGCAGTGGATTTTCTTTTTTCACATCTTGGTTCATGACCTGGAAATAAATAAACTCGCATAAGTACACCTCTAAGAATACACAAATAATAATAAGGACTTTTCAAACAGTGGAAAAATAAATTTAAAACAATGGTAACTCAAACAAGCTTTACAATTTAACAATACAAATAATAAATATAATGTATAATATAATATGCATTGTACATATTTATTAGGCATGCTGTTTATCCACTCGAGCGATTGGTTGTATTTATATATATATATAAATATGTATACATATATGGTGACCGGGTATCTCATAAAAATAACAGATTAACACACCTAGAAAAAGTGATATAAAGTCATGAAAAGCGATGAAACAAAAAGTATTTTTGCTATTTGTTTTTGGGGTGTTATGCCGTGTTGCACTAACTCCTTCTTTAGCCAACTTTTCGGACAGCATTGCAGTGTCCATCATCAGGGCAGATGTGTTATTTAATTTTTTTAAATAATTTATTTCAAATAACACATCTGCCCTGATGATGGACACTGCAATGCTGTCCGAAACGTTGGCTAAAGGAGTTAGCGCAACACGGCATAACACCCTAAAAACAAATAACAAAAATACTTTTGGCCGTGAAAATCTTAAATCATATTAAACAAAAACTAGGTTAAATAGGTTACATAGGTCACTATTTAACCTAGTTTTTGTTTCATCACTTTTAATGACTCTATTTCACTTTTTAAAGGAGTGTTTAGTTGTCATTTTGATGAAATATCATGGAACCGTTAATCTACAATAGAGGGGTATAAAAACACAAATACCAACCTCAATAATTATTATTTTAATCTATTATAAATGCAACTATTTATTTACAGACCCCAAAAGAATGCTGAATTAATGTCACTAATAATAATAAATAAAAAGTTGAACAAAGCACATTACGCAAAAATATTGCACAAGGTTTGGCGTAATATATTACTAATTTACGAGCATTTAAGTAGGTACACAAAACAAAGACTGCATGCAAGCAGTGGCGGATGGTGACAGTTCTCAAACTAGAGGGCATTTGAAAAAATACATTATTTATAATGCTGCAGCCGATTCTAAGACATGGTTTTGTATGAAGGCTTCAATTATCTTATTGAATTATTAGATTACTGTTAAAAAAACCGGCAATACAACAAACTAAATAAATTAGTTTTTTTTTCAACCTTAATCTAGTAGTTTGAAAAAAATCACCTGCTAACACTGTGAGCAATTGATTTGACATGGTTTTTTTTTTACTATCTACCCATTTGTTTTTGCAGCGTGAAAATGCGGAACACAGGCAGGAGCGCATGAATGACTTTGAATAAAAGAATGATAACATATGGAATAAGTTTTAATATTATGATCGTGAAAAAATATTACAAGAATAGTGCAACCACCGAGAGACTGCCGTGGTGACATCGGGAACCACAAGTTGGCAGATTTTTTATAGAATTTTTGTAGTGTTGATTTCACTGCTGTCATCACTCGGTGGCTGGAGTATAACATTGATTCCAAAAAAAATGTAAAAATCGAAGTTTTAGAAAAAAAAAATACTTCTAGAAGTAAAAGATTTACTACGTAAATTAAAAAAAAAACTAAGGTATGCTTCCAAAATTATAAGAATCATTTTGTACATTTAAAAAGGGAACTAATAATTATTTCCAAAAGCAGAAGATTAACTTTGTACATTTAAAAAAGAACTAAAGCTGCCAGAACACGCTGTTGGCGGGTTGGCGCCAATGATGTTTGATGTGTGCACGAAAAACCGACAATAAGCGGCCAACGCGTCGCAACGGCTAATATACGCCACGTTGGGCGAGCGCATTGGGCCCAACGTGAACTAGCAGCTTAATAAATACTTCAAAATGTAGAAGATTCGATTTGTACATTTGAAAAATAAAGAATAAATACTTCCAAAAGTAGAAGATTCATTTAGTACATTTAAAAAAAGAACCAGTAAATATTTCCAAGTCTCTTGGTGCCAAAGTCCGTGATGCGCTTCTGCATTAATGAAAAGTACTTTCTCCTTACCCACGAGGAAAATGGCATAGACCCTGTCTTTTGCCGCCAGACACGCGAGCCAACGGAAGCAGTAAATCAAAATAAACAAAATACCATCATTTCATTTCTATTATATATAATTGCTAAATTACAAACACAAATTGCAAAACAATTGACGGATCGTCAATGGCTCGAATTCCCACAACCTACACCATTTACGAAACCATTATTATCAATAATTACGAAAGGCGAAATCAGTAAAGAATGCGAGACCGAGAGATTAATTATTTGAATCATTGAAAAACATCCGATTCCAAAAAAAATCTGATAAAAGTACCTACATATATTTTCATTACGAAATATTCGATTATTTTATCGACAGAAAATCTGTTTCTTTTTTTAGGAAACAGATATCTAGTGACTTTTATCTTTATAAAATAAATCCTGTCCTTTTTTCTTCCAAGTCATCGCCCGTTCGAGTCATTAATTCGGGTTTCGAAATCTAACCGTTAACTTTCCGCAAATTTATTTGTTCAAGCAAAAATATTTTAAATATTACGTTATTTTCGAAAGAATGCCCGGTGTTTATAAAAGAAAAACAGGCAGTAAATCCCTCATATTATAGAATTCAGTAAATCCCAATAAATAGTTGTTTAAATTGGCAACTAAGTAATTTCTAGAAGAGATAGAGTGAAATATGGAGAGTTCACTACTCGTAATTTATTACTTTTCAGTTAAAGCCTTGAGAGACCACGCTATATATTTGTGGCTTGGCCTATTTCAGCATATCGCTCGCCATACATTCCCATTGGTAGTGTATGGCGAGTGATATGCTGAAATAGGCTAAGCCATGATGCGTATAGCGTAATGTGTCGCCAACCTCAAGGGGAGAATGTAGTTTTATCCGTAAACCACCGTAAAAGTAACAAGCAAACATTGGCTGAATTCAAATTGCACCAAACAACACATATAGGAATGTACATATATTGTGTTTTTTATGTAGCATCTACCCAAAAAAACAGCAAAATTTAAAGAAAACTTCAAAATAAAATATTGTCTACGTAACACACATAGAATGCGAAATGTACAGTATGAATTGAAATAAAATTTCCATAAATATTTGAATGTGTGATGATTATTCAGATGATAATTCAAAACAGGATTTAAAAAATACAACGGGACCAAAGGCGTGAATTTGAATGTCTATCAATGAGACATATTTTGATTATATGGATAAATTCAAAGACAAAATTTGGCTAAAGAAATAATGCTGAAATAATTGTTAAAAGAAAATAAATAAATTCTCGCAGTTAGGTTGGATTGTTTCAAACTCTCCTCACATTTGATGAACATCAAATCAAAGCGCCATAAATGTTCACATTCGAATTGTCCCCGAAACGCCGATGATTCTCGGTGTATTTTAGTTTTTTAACAATTTGTAATCAGCTGTCAAGAATAACAGGCATGTTATGACCACAACTATAATAACATAACATTATTTATATAGCGCAGTTTTGTGCTATTTAACTTCAAGTACGCTTTACAATATATTGATATTTGTTCAAACACTGAAACGCATCCATTCTTTCGTCGATGTTCGGGGATCTTTCTAACGTCAAAAGTTCAAAATGGCGCTGATCGACGATTCGATGTTCATCAAATTTTGATAATTAGTTTAGGTAATCTCATACGTTTGTGGGAACAATAATTATAAGCAAGTAATGGGTTCAACTTATACATTACGTTGTATCTAAAGTATCAAAGAGGTGTTAACACATCAGTTTAGGTAATCTCTCTGCATACGTTTGAGGGAACAATGATTATACGGAAGTGACAGGTTCACTTATACATTACGTTGTACCTACAATATCAAAGCTGTATTCACCCATTGATTATAATAATTATTATTATTCGGTTACGCGGGAAATACAACATTATGCTTCGTGTTATCAACAATATTATTGCCAAAGGGGAACGATTTCACTATCAGGTGATTCAGCATATAATTGGCAATTAAACAAGGATTTATATTGATAAAGCAGCCATAGCAATTCGAAATAACATCGCTCCTGTGTTTACCTTTTCTGTAACCATTCTCAGTCAGTCATATCGAGTTACTTTGTACACAACTAAGCCAATCTACCATTCAGTAAGAAATGAGATACAAGTTCAAGTAAATTACACAGTTCGAATTTGTGTTTGTAAGATATTGTACAAAAGAAGCCGGCTTTAAAATAACAAGCTGCGTATTATTAATTTTTCTTATTTAAAAACAATTGTAGGAACTGCCTTAGAAAAACAATTGTACGAACTGCCTTACAAAAACAATTGTAGGAACTGCCTTAAAAAAAACAACTGTAGAAACTGCCTTGCAAAAACAATTGTAGGAACTGCCTTACAAAAACAATTGTATGAACTGCCTTACAAAAACAATTGTATGAAATGCCTTACAAAAACGAGAAATCACAATATCGATTTGTTTATTTTTTCACTATTAACATTTTATGCATTTATTTCATAGAATGCATTTTAAAAACACATAATTTATTTTGTTGTATTTCTAGTTATTTTTATAAAGATTTATATTTTAAATGAGTAGAGATTCACCAATCTTCTAGCCAAATTTAAACGCTTAAATTTGAAAAGGTCATGACAGAAATGACTCTGCGAGCTTAAAATAGTTGCGTTGAACTAGAAATTACAGAGATAAAAACAGTACAACAAAAAATCGTTAACCAGACGCAGACTTTCCGCTTCATAGTTAATATATATTTTTTTTTTACATTATTTCTGAAATTTAAGAGCCCAGTTTCAGCCGGCTAAAACTATTTTAAATCAATACTTTTGAAATCTATATTATGTACAAATACGCCACCGACTGTAAAGCTAATATTGTCAATCTATAAAAGCAGTACGGTCGGCTTAGGTGATTTAAAGTTGAGATAATCGTAAAATTCTAAATAATAAAAGAAGACAAACAAACCTAAAAAGATACGGGGATAATTTACGTGTTTGTTTTACTGGGGTTGGTAGGTTCTATCGAAGCATGGCGTCCCACTGGCACTGGCACTGGCACTGGCACTGGCACTGGCACTGTCACTGGCTCAGTCACTGGCACTGGCTCGGTACTGGTAGCGAATCCAAAACAAATTCAAATTTCTTTTCTGCGTAGGGTCTCCGGTTTTTGTAGATTCGGTTCCATTACCGAGTGCCATTTTTGCCAGTGGGACGACGGGCTAACACGTTACTGTGTAGGTATGTACTTGGTCAACACGTGTGGGGGGGGGTGATGGGAAATTCTCACGTTACCAGGTCATCCTCGATGTCATATTCCGTCTCCTCGCGGTCCAGGCTGTCGCTAGATTTCCACCTTCTCCACGTTTTTCCGACGCACTTCATACCCTTCTCCAGAATATTGTCTGGCTTTAGAGACAGAAAAACACCGATGGGGACTCATAAAGGCTAATTAACAAATAAAATAGCAAACAATAACTCTGATATGCAGATCGGATGTAACCGTAATGTAATGTAATAGACTAGAAATTAAGGATGAGGGGTAAAATCAACTGTTGAAGAACGAAGAGGGTAAAGCTGGCTGTGATTCGTCAATAAATCAATCTGATAGTATATAGGCATCTCGCCTTATAATATCACCATTTAGTTCTTAAAAGTAAAATCTGCTTTTGAATGAATAGACATTTTTACATGGGAGCGCAAATTACTCGCCACGTTATGAACAAATTTGCGAAGTCCAAATTCGGCAAAATAAATTTCTTCTATTTTCAGAGTCGAATATTTCGTTTATGTATTTAGTTAAGACATTTTTATAAATGTTCATAATTTACTTCAGAGCAACCAACCAGCTTTGTGTTTCACGTCCAGACGTGTCTCGATGTGATAGTATAATATGTTTCTACAACTGATCCATATTATACGATGTGAATATGCTTAAAATAAAGTAAAATAATGCTTATATATGGAATGTAATACGACAATTGGGTTTATTCTCTTTTTCACATCTATTTTTACAAGTTTTCATAGTACAAGTCACCATTTTGCCGTGTTATTTCGTAAAATGAACCGATGATGCCTCGACCATAGTTCGCACAAGAATGATGACGTCACGTTTTCTAAATTCACTTGAGGCCATACGCGAGCACAGCCGGCTCCAATGGAACCGGTATGGGGAGTGGGGATAATACGCTTTTAATCACTTAGGGCAGGTCTACTAATATTCATATGTCTATGGATGTAACACATTTAGAATTTAATCATAAGAAAAACATGGCATTACATCAATAGGTCAAAGTCTCTACATTTTAACGTGTTCTTCTCTTTCTTCTGGAGTCCTCCCCTTCCGGAGGTTAACTATCATCAAAGCAGTATTCACCATTTAGGTTACAGCCCAGAGTTGAACATATACCACATGGAGAAAAATGAGTACTTACGGCTTTTTTTTTCAAGATACTGTTAAAAATTAGTCATTTCCTTATAAAATTAAAATATTAGTCATTCAGAATATATCTGAACACGTGTTCACGCAGGTGCCCTTGACCGAATAAATATGATGATCGAGAAGTGAAAATATTATTATTTTGAAGAACACGTATTCCGACTTACTCATAACATATTCATGCTCTACTGATAGTTTGATATGAAATTTGTCAAATCATTCGTAATAGGTCTCTAGTCCGGTTTTTCTCAGGAAAGCAAATAATTTGCCCGAATTTTAATTAAATTAGCAATATTTAAAATCAGTAAGTTTTCTCCGTGCAGTCACCTAAAGAGCGTTTTACACGATGCTTTTTATGCAGTTTCAATACGGGTCGTTTTTCATATGGATTCGGTATGAAAAAGAACGTGTTCTATTTTCGTACAGTTTAAGACGGCAGACCTTATTCGACATCTGTAGTTTGTCATTGTTTTATGTGACCATATTATCTGGGGAAATGTAGCGTGCTTATCTCGTTTTATATATAGAATACTGGTACAAAAGACTATAACATGTGTTTATTGGTGATTTTGAATGTGTATTAGGTGGTTCCATGATAACTCAACACAGTGACAATTCAACACACTTTTAAAAAGTGATATAAAGTCATTAGAAACGATGAAAAATAATTTTTTTGTAACCCAACCTACATAACCCAGTTAATAAAGTTTTTGTTTCATCACTTTCCATGACTTTATATAACTTTTTAAAGATGTGATGAATTATCATTGTAATGATTTATCCGGTTACCGTGTTAGGTACAGTTCGGTGTTGTGAATTTCGCATGTATTTTTTTATTATTTCTTAGCGGCAAAGGCAAATGACAGCTGATGCTTTCGTATGATCTATGTTTATGTTGAAGGTGTTGTCAACTTTTGACAATTTAGTAACATCCCAAAATATTATTAATTTATTTTCTAAGATCTATCTGTATGCCTTCGCCGTTGCGTTGTCATCCCATACATTTTCCATTAAGAAAAAATAATTGTCGGTCCCTTATGATGTGACCAAGAAATTGTTTACTTTTTTATTTTATTTTATATTTATATCTTTTACAATACATATACAATTTGTACATGTAACACGGTGTTTTAATGTAAAACAAAAATAGGTTTTTCTCACCATAAAGAGACAAGGATCTTGTCTAGTAGTATAATTTCGAAGTGTTTGGCATATAAAAACTGTCAAAACGTAATTAATTGGTCAAAAAGATAGAAAGTTTGTCCTCGGATAAATAAATAAAGTGTGGTTACTATTTATTATTGGTATTGGTTATGGCTTGCAAAGTTTCTTGGTTTCTATTAATGGCTTTCCCACACGACAGATTTAACGGCTGTTATGCATTTAGTGTTATTGGAAGGCATCCAAGGGTACCACGGCCTTTCTCTTTCAACAAGGTTGTCTGACCCGGTCATGATGGGCCCGCAATTAAACGGCCTCGAAGGCAGCGAGAAATGACTAACCCAGCCCTCCAAAAAAGGTTTTGGTTGAAAAGGCGAGACACGAATTATTATGGTATAAGGCGGTAGTTAATAGAATGGCTCCGCCTTGCTAACCAGAATTGGTCATTTCAGAAAACCCTCATTCACGACAATCCAGTGTTAGGTCCAAAGGAACCAAAGCGCAATGTTCTAGTGATGAAAGAACAAGCGAAACTCAAAACGAATCTCTAGAAATTCGAAGTTTGGACAATACTAGCCACTAACAGAATATTCCATTAGAATCTCTTAAGGACAGGTACATTATAAAAGTACTTTATATTTTTTTCTACAATGCAAATACTCTATTCCATGGATAAAATCAAAAAATTGGCAAAGCGTATGACTAGAATTGACGGGAGTTCTTCGTCGACAGTAGTTAAACGTAATTTTTATATTTATATTTTTATTGCATAAAAAGTGAAATGACAGTTTTCTTACTAATTCCCTAGATGAACTAAAAACGGGATTACAGGCCGATTCCTGAAAACTTATAGTAAATTCGTAATCGTGACAATACATCTCTAAATACAGGGTTTTCCAATAAGAGGTGTTATTTTGATATTCAATCGTAAAAGATCAATGGTTTCGTTGCTTGTGTGGCACGTAGCGCCGTCTTGTTGAAAGTAAACGTTGTCCAGATCAATACCATCCAATTTCAGCCATAAAAAATCATTAATCATATTTCGATAGCGCAATCCATTCACCTTAACTGTTGCTCCAGCCTCATTTTCGATAAAGTAAGGTCCAATGACTCCGCCGGACCATAAACCGCACCAAGCAGTCACACGTTGAGGATAGAGAGGCTTTTCAACAATAACTCTTGGGTTTTCCGAGACCCAGATGCGACAATTTTGCTTGTTGACGAAGCCACCGAGGTGGAAATGGGCATCATCACTCAAGATGATTTGCATTTGATTCACTCAAGTGAATTTTAATAATTTCAATGCGTTGTTGGAGCGTGTATTTTTATTAATGGCGTAGTTTATACTTGTCAAATGTCAAAAAATGACAGCTTCAAAAGTAACATCAACCGAAATAGCGGGCTATTCAAAATAACACCTTTTATTGGAAAACCCTGTAGTATAAAACAAAGTCACTATCCGCGTCTGTCTGTTTGTGCGCTTAGTTCTTTTAAACTATGCAACGGAGATTGATAGGCTTTTCACTATCATTTAGAGAATTTCTTCCGGAAGGTTTACATACACAACATTGATTTTATATTTATTGAAAGTAGAGAAAAGTCTAGCAACACCGGGTACACGTCAGCTAGTGGCTGTATACAATTTTCCCTTCAATTATCATTTTGTAAGTTTTAAGAGAGGAGACATCCTCAGACATTTGAATGAAAGATAGAACTTTTGATATGATCGTTTTATTGTCAAACTTGTTCGGTTGTGAAGTGTTATAATAGTGTAATTATTACCCACATTTAAAACGGATAACAAGTCGGTAGTCCAATCGACAAACGTAATCCTTCAACACGAAGGGATTGGCCAGTTATTAGTGTGATATCGTGCAGTTAAACATTGCATTTCAATCATTAAAATTTAATGATAGCCAGTCAAGTCATAGAAATGCAACCATCGCACAACAACTACTACCAAGACAGATTGCACGAACCATCATTAGATCTATAGACAGTACATATATTATATACTCACACAATTAAAGTGCTGTTGAAAAGAACTCATAACAATGTAAAATATTTTATTCTTCAATTGTATACCTGCGTGGTTCAGTGTCATACATTTATGTCATAGAGGAAACGACGGTGTGTCACGTGTTGTACAAAAATAGATCTACAAGAAAACGCCTCGCAAACTCATAAGTAAGAAATACATAATAATTATATTACACCGCTAGAGATTAACATACCAGCACACATGCAAATGAGATAACTGTTAGTTTTTCATGAAAATTTAATGTTTCAAGTAATTACTCGACCTTCTCCGTTTTTGGTGCGATCAGTTAGCATTCAAGGACACAGGAATAGTACCATTTTTTATAGCTTATAGTGGACTCTGGCATTTCTCTGAATAGCTCTTTTTTTCAGATAAATCAACATAAAACAGGTAAACTTCTGGTAGCAAAGTTCGCTGGGTAATTTAATTATTAAATGTAATCGTACATCGTTGAATTGTATTGAATGAAAACGGAAGTACACATCACTGTGTAGGTAGTTTTGTACTAACGTAAATATTTTTTAACCTTTGGTAAGGACTAAATAATAAGCACTTATCAATTTTTTTAGATAACAGATATACATACGAATTCCAAAAAAGGCAACAATGCAGTGAGTGTTCAACGCCTGCGATAAAATGAAGTTTATTGATAAATAATAATACTGAAATATCTGGCCTTGCGAAATCATCACAAAATTGTGACAAGATTTACTAATTTTTATCTATATTAACATTTTTAATAAATTATCAATGTTATGCATTGTTAGACCGGTAACCGGGTAAATCAGGAGAGTGGCAATTTAACAGACTCTTTAAAAGTTATATAATCATGAAAAGGGTTAAAAAAAACCTAGGTTAAATAGGTTATGTTTATACACCATTTTTTTCTTCACTTTTAACGACTTTATATCACTTTTAAAAAGTTTGTTGAATTGTCACTGTTCTGAGTTGCCATGGCACCGTTATACCCAGGTATATAATTCGCATATGAATGTGGTTGTAGCATACCTTATTTAAACGGTGACCGGATAAATCATAACAATGATAATTCATCACATCTTTAAAAAGTTATATAAAGTCATGGAAAGTGATGAAACAAAAACTTTATTAACTGGGTTAAGTAGGTTAGGTTAGGTTAAAAAAAAAAATTTCTTCGCTTCTAATGACTTTATATCACTTTTTAAAAGTGTGTTGAATTGTCACTGTGTTGAGTTATCATGGAACCATTTAAACTGCGTTATCAGTAAATTTAAGGTAATACTTAGGCAAATGACACGATTAACCCGAGTGACAAATCATGTTACCCAATAGCTGACGCATCATAACAAAGTTTTCCTTTCGTTTTAAAAATGATAAACCAACATATTAAAGGTACGTACTGGTTACGCTCAGTATCAGAATGAAATGGCTTTAGTCGTGTTTAGTTGCCAGATCTGGATAGCCAGGTACTTCTCAATCCCCCCCCCCAATCTCCTTCACGTTTCACTCCCTACCGCAACGCATACACCAACGCTGATTTTGAATGTCATTTAAAAAAAGGGAAAAACACCATCACATTAAAACACACCGTTGTTTGGTATGACTGAATCTGCTGATTCTGATATCACAACCAGTCTACGTGAATAAAATATCTATGGTCTACAATATTTTCCTTCAAAATATTTACTAGGTGCGGCCATGGGTGTATTTTTTGCACTTTGGTAAAGTACAATAACATCAGTGACGAGATGCTAACATTTTGCTTAGCGAAAACTATTAAAACAAACTATAACAATACAAATATATACTGATATTAAAGTTAGAATGTTTAGAAAAGGGGATTGGTGATGCCACAGTCTTGTTGGAATAAAATTCTTGTGCGATATTCACATAGGTACAAAGGTGTTTTATTTGAAGTGTGACCATTATTGATTGGAGAGGTGGTATCATTTTGTAATGTGAGCTTTAGAATCGATGCATTCCACTCACCGTCTGCCAGATTAGTCCAGCTGGGTCTCTAATGAGATTGCGGGTTGCCGACCCACATACGCGCCCGCCCCTCTATCTCACTCGTCATTCTCATGTCACCACCCCCAATCACTACCCTACCTACATAATACATACACGAGTAATGATGTAAGATAATAAATAAAGATGATAAAGGTTAATTTGTTCGGTTTTCTTTTTCGGTATCTCCCTTACTGTCATGATGAGAAACATGATTTAAGCGGTGTTAGAAAGAGAAAATACCACGCTTTATATTCAAATCTACAAGTTAACTACAAAATGATTTAAATGTACCTCTACGAAACCAAAGGTTCCGACTGCAATTTGAGAAACTAATGAAATATTTATGAAACTTTGTATTAATTAGTTTTATATGAAACGACATAATAGTGAGGTAACAGTAATGTTTATTGTACATTATTCTTAACAGTTTTTAGTTTTCGGATACGTTCAGAAATATTCCATTTATTTGAATATTATTGCAAAGCGAAAATACAAACAAATTCTCCGACCATCTGACAGCGTCTTTAAGAAATATAACTGTCAATATGCCAGAGGCATGGGGGTTAAAAGAAAACATAATATCAACAACTCTCAAAAGTGACTGTGTCATGTTGAAGATCGTAGGGATGAACCACAGAGGCTGGCAAATAAAATCTATCCGTATAAACAAAAATTTAAATGTTCGTTTTTTCAACATCTTAAATCTCCAAAAGTTCTTCACCGATCGCTTTCAAATTTTGACACAACTTTGCATTCGAATACGCGTGTGTTTTTATAAAATCTTTGAATCTACAATTCTGCACGGGGAAAATATACTGTTATGAAATATTGCTAATTTAAACCCTTAAATGCATACTGTTGTAAAACTGCAACATACCGTTCAAACCACCTTTAACTCTTTGGTGTATACTTAATGCATGCCGTTTTAGAATTATCAAGTTCACGGTAATATATTTTATCGAGTGGCATCACCTTTTTTTTCTTTCGCGAATGTCAAATGTCACTTTTTCTTCAACAAAGTGAAGATTCTCGAAAATTGGTTGGAGGTTAGAATTACAGTTCGGTTTTGCTGTTATTATTTTGATTTTCTTAGGTAAGTAGATACAATAATACAATACTTATATGTAATAACTCGAATTTTTCCGGTACACTTATTAGTTTTGAGATTTTTTTTAGGTTTTTTATTTTTTTTTCATACGTAAATTGTTCATATTATTTTTTATTAAATACATGGTGTTGTAAATTTGCAACAATTTTTTTTAATCAAATATCATTAAAAAATTACAAATAAAATAAATTCTTTATATTTCCTTGCATATGCATGTAAATATCTACAAAATATATTTTTTTCCAGAAAATTTTATAAATCATGCATTTAAAGGTTAATAATCTTATCAGTGCAGCCCTTTAACGAATGAATTGATAGGTTTCCTTATAAACTTTCAGTAAAACACGAGTATGCTGTCACAATGTCGGAACAAGTGTTCATAAAAAAATCTGATATTTTCGCATTTCGTCATTTTACATTATCAGAACAAATGCACACGTTGCGCTTGAACACGTGTTCCGATATATTAGGAATATACTAAAAGTTTTACAGTAAATGGCCTTTAATCCCGTTTTTAACTGGAATTTAATAAATCAGAAATACTCATTTTTCTCCCTGTATTTTTACCTACAATTTGTACACTTATGAATTATGAGTATTATTGGAGGATATTTCATCGAAAATGTCAAAATCATATGTAATTTCTTATTATGGTATAGTTGATTTTCTCAGTACCGCCCAAATATGTAAATCTGTGATGGTCGCATTTTTTTACGAAATCATTTTTGAATAATAAATTACATGAAAATATTTTAGAATGAGAATTCTAGGCGAATATAATATAGGCAGAGTCACGGCGCGACGTGACAACAAAGTTTATCTTTTTGGGGCTTAGTTTGAAATATGGCCTTGAACGGAGTGCATGAAAGAAGTTTACTCTTCTCGATAAAAAAGTATTTTGGGTACTAACGTCAGAGCGATCAAACAACAAAAAAACGGTTGAGAAATAATAACCATGAAAATGAAATGCTCAGTGAAAACGGTTGCACCAAACTATTTAAACGTTATACACAATAAATGAATATGCACACTTCTAATTGGATTCACCATTTAATTAAAATATGTAATTTAATAAAATGTAAAAAGACTTTGTTCACATTGAGGTTCAAAAGTAACCCGGCGTCTTTTTCAAGCCACCTGCAATCGACAATGGTGGCTAGAAAAATTACTGAGTTTTAACTTTTTAGTAGCTAGTTGGATAGAAAAATACTTCCAGAAGGCGATTTCTTCATTAGTGTACATGGCAAAATCAATCTTGACGTTTGTTTGGTAAATCCAACAAATAAACTACACCGATTCCTCCTCTACAACAGAGTTCCCCAAACTTTTTTTGTCACGTAGACAACATGCCGTTTTTTTTCTAATTTGGGTAGACCCCCTGCTTTATGTTGATTTTTAAAAATCCATCAACTTAAATGTGTTTTTAAAGCTGACACATTGATTTGTAGTTAAATATTTATTAAAGTAAAAGACAGAAAACAAATCTAGTAACATTGTATTAAATACAACAACAACAAAAAATAATGAGATGGATGAGCCTGATTTGAAATCAAAATTGCAATCAAATCAATCAATGTTTTAATCAGCAAAAATTACTTTACCATGCTGCATTTTGAAAACTGTTCCATATGAAACCATAGAAAAGTGACATTCACAAAAAAATATGGCTTGAAGAGGTATCTATTATAATTAAGAATTACGTAAGTACCTGCACAGGTACTATCTGTGTTTAATTAATTGTCTTTGATCAGTACATTTACGGGTAGCCAAAATTTTGGTGCCTGCCTGAATTGGATTCACACTCGTGGACCCCCATTTACATCTCGTGCACCGCCAAGTGTTTTTTTTTTCTTTGACCTGCGGGTCGAAGTCGACCCCTGGGGGTCGATATAGACCACTTAGGGAATGACTGTTTTGCAACATTTTTTATTAAACTTTATAATGCTGAAGTTAAGGGGTTAATTTATTTGACCTTGACATCAGAATGTTCTCACGAAATCGACGGTACAATAGCGTTTAATGTCATTTGAGAAAATTAACGTTTTTGTACGCCTATAATAAAAGATTCTATGATAGCCGTTGTGATTTTTACTTCCTGCTAAGGACGCTGCAACAATAAGCGTAATTTTATAACTATTTTTAACTCACATAATCACTAAAGTGCATTTAAATACATTATAATTATGTTCTATAAGTAAATGTTTTAGTATCTACCTAGTATTGATTGACCAGTAATTATTTCAGTCGCAAATTAAAGAATTACTTAAGTTGTCTCATAATACTCCATTATGTATACAAAATAATAACACAGCAATAACAAAATGTAAAAGGTACACTTGGCACACACTCCTTGCCTCATTCACAATCATACACCGTATTATACATTCTCTTCTATTATTCAGACTCTTGACATGGCCCGACTTCAGATTCCAAAATTATTCAGAATAATTAATGCATGTTTTACGTTTTTTTAAGTCGATATACTTTTTAACACGTCAACATAATTATTTAACGTTAGTTTTATGTCATGTTATACTGGTGTCCAAATTTGTGATATTTTTTATATGAAACATGTTTTGTTATTTTTTATGTAAATCTACCATTTTAATTTTGATTTTTTTAAAGTAAATCAACCATTTTCATTTTGTAATTTTTTTTTTGTGTAAATCAATCATTTTCATTTTTAAAATTTATTTATGTAGATCAACAATTTTCATTTTTTAAATTTATTCATGTAAATCAACCATTTTCATTTTTTAAGTTTATTTATGTAAATCAACCATTTTCATATATTAAATTTATTTATGTAAATCAACCATTTTCATTTAAGTTTTTTATCGCGAAGGGTTCAATTCCCGTCCGCGGCATTTATTTTTATTCGGGAGATATTTTCAATTTGTATTGATATTACAGGCGACTAATTAATGCTTATAATAATTTATTATTTAAATATGCAGTTTTGAAGCACGTATATTATGTGAGATGATAACTTATAACATTGCAAAGTTATTATGAGTAGGTATTCTAAAGATCGTATTAGATATCTAATTATTTGATTAAAGCTTTGAAATAAGGTATTCAGGTAGATCCCTAATTATGCTTGCGGTTTGAACCTAAACGTGCATTCACTTTATAGAAACGTATGAAAATTACTTCAACTTTAAGGAATTTGATTGGATACCGACGAGAAAAATTGAGTTTCTAATGAGATAGAAAATCATTCATTCATAATGCAAGAAAATGACTGTAATTTTCAGAAACATTTTCACATCACTCTAAAAAGCGTACAGCCAAGAAAACTTTGTTTCAAATATCATTAAAACTTTTATAATGATAGCTACCCAAATCTTAGCAACATATCTCCAGGCGTTAATATCTACAGATGGCTTTTGCTGATTTCTTGATATTTGAAATTAATTCAAGATCAAGGAAAGATGTAGATTCTTAATATTTATCTTTAACAAATTGCAAACGAAATGAAATGCATATTTTAACTAAATCGTGCTTCCTGTTTAGATAAGGCGTGTATGCACGAGACCGGATGGAATGCGATGCAAGTACATCCGATAAGCTTCCGGTTAGCTACCTAATACCTGCACATGGAATCGTCTATCAATCATTCATTGCACTTTTGTCGTTTCTAGCGGAATTTTGACCGTGGTAAGAAGTATGATGGCATTGCACTCCGCTGCAGAGAAAGTGAACTATGACGGACTCGCTTTCTCAACCTTTGCCCATCTTGAGTGCATCAGGGGAAAATTTTATACCGAGTGCAAGTGCAGTTTCTTTTCAATCACAACTATTAATACCATAATACACGGTAAATACTGAATACACAATTACTGTAATGTATACATGGTATCCGGAAACTAGTGGTACACGCGGGAAACCTGCAACACATTTGCAGTCGATTTTTTTAATATATTTTTTTTTGTTTGGAGCATTAGTTTTCAAGTAAACCGAATCCGATTTTTTTTTGAATAAAATATTTAAAAAAAAATACACAAGGTTTTTTAAAGTCAATTGCCAAAAAAAAGAAAAAAAAAACTGTGTTTTGGGTTCTGCGTGTGATGTAGATTCACCAGTTTCCCGCTTGTACCACTAGTTTCTGGACACCGTGTATAGGTTACAATTTCGTATTCTGTTCCGAAAAAAATTTTGGTTTGCGGAAATGCTTTATTTTTAATGCATGCACTTATCCGAATTATGCATATTATTGCACGATAGTGAAATGAGAAGTTTCGAACCATTTAGAAGCAAGGGACCTAGAATTATTAAACATTTTTAATAAAATATTCTCAATTTTTCGCAAAAACCGAAAATATGTCACATTGGAATGTCTGTCAAAACCAAACATTTTTGTCTGAAATTTATATGTTAATGATTTAAAATTAAGTGTAAAATGTACCGGTTCAACTCGAGGTTTGTAAAAAATATATTTTTAAGTATATATTTTCAACAAACCTCGAGTTCAACACCTTCGTGTTATAGAATAAATCGGGTAGCTGTGAATAATAATAGCAATCCCAAATCAAACAAAAAAGATTAATTGCATTGCGAATTGCAATGTTCATGTCATCAATCAATTGGGGGTAACGTATTATTAACTATTTATTGTAGGACAGGTACTCGTGAGTGGTATTTAGGGTCTTTATGTGAAATATCATAACTTATCTAAATGATAATGACAAAGGATGGTGGGTGATTAGAGTTCATCGGCTTGTTTGATAATATAATTTGATATTCATCGGAAACACTATCTTGGGTTATCTCCACAGCCATCAACACAAGTGGGGTAAGTGCCGGAAGAGTGTGATAATGTAAACAATTGTATAATAGTAATAATAGTTGCAGAATACTAGTCCATTTACTGTCAAAACCGAGAGTGGCCAGTGATACTTTGTTCGTAGTTTTAAATAAAAAATGTCATCTGGCCTATTTTAAACCAAATTATTATTAATTTATCAGAGAGTTAAGTAAAGATTCGGCTGTACCAAAGATAAACAACCGGACCTTAGTCACTGGTAAATTATAGTGTATTCGTCAGATAAACGTTAACAAAAGCTTCAGCTATACCAAGGACGAAACAACCAGATAAACAACGTCACTAGGTCTGATTTAAGGCAAATTTTGATTCATTCGTAAGAGAGACGTTAACCAAAACTTCGGCTATACCAAGGACGAAACAACGTCATTAGGCCTGTTTTAAGGCAAATTTTGATTCATTCGTAAGAGAGACGTTAAACAAAACTTCAGCTATACCAAGGACGAAACAACCAGATAAACAACGTCACTAGGCCTGTTTTAAGGCAAATTTTGATTCATTCGTAAGAGAGACGTTAAACAAAGCTTCAAATATACCAAGGACGAAACAGCCAGATAAACAACGTCATTAGGCCTGTTTTAAGGCAAATTTTAATACACTTACACGTAAGTAACATTAACAAAAGCTTCAGTTATACCAAGGACTAATCAACCAGACCTTAATCAGTTTACTGTAAGAAACTTGGTCAGTTATATGATCTCGTTCATAGTTCCAGATAAACAATGACATTTGGTATATTTTTAAGATTTTTAAAGATATATTTTTCACTCTCCAGACGATACACGCCGACTTGTAAGTTGCATAATAACGGAGACATTGTAAGTGAAGATAAAAGATAATAAATGCAAATAGAGTATTTTGATAAGGCCGCGTTAAAAATAATTATGCGTAATTGAGTATGAAGTTAATTTTGTACACGAATAATTACCATAATTTCCCACCATTCAAGGGATTCTAGCGAATAAATAATTATTAGGTAGTGAGAATTTGGGGTTGGTGAATACATTGTGTTTTAAGTTTTGTGGGTTAATGTTCTTTATAATTAAAATTTTAGTCTACTCGACGAAATTAAATTTAATCAAAGTAATAATACCGTTGTCTATGTAATGATAAGAAAACTTTACAGGATTTTAAAAAGAATAATCTTTGAAGAGGTGGTAAGAATATACACCAGCATCTCGCATGCATAATACTGCAGCATAATGTTGAGGTAAGTATAGCCGAACACTTAATAATATTCCCAGAGGTAATGTTTGTTAAAATTTATATTTGCTGCTCTCCAACTACATTAACTTCACAAAATAATATCCCTGAGGACCTGTGTCATCTTTGGGGATGCTATGAATCTGGTGGGTCAGTGTGTTTAGGAGGGACATAATGAATCCATCCCTCCCACTGCGGGCGTTGGGTCGAAAGATTCCGGCTGAAGAGGTCAAATGGTCTCCCTTAAACGGCCTCTCCCCGACCCGGCCCGCCACGCAGCTGGTGGGCAGACGCATCCGCCACCAAGATCTGGACTAACCTCACCCCAAACTCAATGCTAAACTCACTCAAACGTAACGAGCCACGCGGGTGACCTATGCCAGAGACGTTCGTTCTCCAATGAAAGGTTCCCGGGGCGGCGGTACCCATACCCGCCTCCCAATTTGCATGAAATGCTTACCTCTGAGTCACAGATTAAGGTCTCCCACTAGTTGTAACACGTGAAAAATCATACAGTTTTTTACTTGCCATGATGAAAACATTTATAATAATGTCATTTTCAAATTATTATATTTCTACTTTATCGCTTGTTTAGGTTTGAAGAGTCTTTTACATCAGTTCCAATATTGAAAATGTCTCACTCGAACATTAAGGTTAAACGCAACGCTCGTTGTATTCTACGTGTTCACAGATGGCGTTAATTAATTAATTTTGTTTAAATACGCTTTTGCAAGGTATTGCTTTACAATATTAAGACAAATCATTTGTTTGCGCCCGTATATACGCAATATGAATATGAATCAATAGTTTTGTTCGTTTAAAGACTTAATTCTTTCGAGAAAGGCACACAAATACAATATTTTACCGATGATTCAATCCAATATTGTATTTGTATGCCTTTCTCGATAGAATTGAGTATTTATATGGACAAAACTATTTATTCATATTCATATTGCGTATATGAGGGCGCAAACAAATAATTTGTCTTACTGTAAAGCAATACCTTGCAAAAGCGTATTTAAACAAAATTAATTAATTAACGCCATCTGTGAACACGTAGAATACAACGAGCGTTGCGTTTAACCTTAAATTAAAATATACTATTGAATGTTAGAAAATAATCATACGTTTTGTTTGCACACAGGTAAATATTTTCACCGTCATAGAAATAAAACGAAGAGATAATAAAAGGAATTTCTAGTATTACTACTACGGGTCACTCGTATCAAAGTACGTCATCCCTATAATAACATCTATGTGATAACCCTTCTATATCAGATAACAATAAATACCTACAAATCGACAATAAGCGCTTAAAACAAGCACTTATCTATAAAATGGCATTTTTAACTTATCTTTCGGTGTTAAGAGATTAGTGCTATCAGACATACGGTGAGCGTGGATACTGATTGTATAAATAATCCATTCATTACTCGTACAATGATTTGTAGGGTTATAGTGATCAACAGCGTACTATGGAAGCACTCCAGAATTGGGGCACTTGACCTTGTTATTAACACAAATAATAATAATATGAACATATTACATGAATATTTCGCTAAGTAAAATATAAAAATAAGTTATTTATGTGCTTAGTAAAAATTCAAGTGTGAATGGTCTAAAATTTATGCCTATGACGTAATGTTTTTCAAGCTGATTTTTATCAGTAGTGATAAGCAATTTCCTGAAAAACGATCAATTAATGCTATCATCGACGTGTCAGATCGGTACACTTTCTCTGGGAATGTTTAAATTAACAATAATAAGATGTTAAATGTTAATGTTTTTTCCATGAAACAATGAATGCCAATGGAAACGATCAATTTACGACTTCATCGGAGATTCGTTTTAGATTGATCCCTGCTTTGCCGTTTCGATTACAATAGTTGAACATGGGCACATAATCAGATCCGAAAACTGCTCAAAAACCTAATGATTTATTGTAAGGATTCCCATTTCTATTACAATGTAGTAAAGTATTACAATTGCACATTTAATAACTAGGTTCTGACAGCGAGACCTTGAAACGTATCAATCACATACCTATTAAAGTTCAATAACTTTTATATAATTTAATATGGAAAATTGCATACAACCGCAAGTCTTACATCTACAACTAAAACTTAAATATGATGTCTGTGTAAATACCCTAAAACTGGTAGATACTCTCAATATGGTAAAATCAAAACCGCTTGAAATGGCTTACGCCGTGTTTATTGACTTAACCTGGATATATCCAGGTGGGTACTTCACAATCTTCATCATTTCATCCCCTTTCCATCCTCACTCCCTTCAGTAGTTCCTCCCTCCTCTTCCCTATATCCCCATTTGGGGTTGACATAGTCAATTTATGAATATAATAAATACACAAATTTATTAAGAATCTCTTCAACTTATTGGCAATCTGGTTTAAAATGGGATTGAAGGTCTTACGAAAGAATTAACAGGTTTCCCGATAAACTTTTAGTTTAATCTATATATAATCACGTGTTCATGAAAATCCGAATATTTTCGCATTTCGTCATTAAATACTAACAAGGCAAATGCACGTGATCTGGATGTATCTAGGTAGTTTCTTCTCAAAATTAATATCTCATTTCCTTACCCACTACATACCCCAATTGGGGATGACATAGTCCCACTGGCCCCGGACAGTTAAGACTCTTGTCATTTATCACAAAAAGGCATCTTCTTAGAATGGGTTTTATATTTATAGCACAGGAAGATCAATTGATTATGTTGGCATGTCAAGTACTTGGACAAGTAATTGGAATAAACTTTCATAATACGTTAAACATTTAACCTGTTGCCATCTGAGTATAGAACTATAAAATGTTCGATTTTATAAAATTATTGGCAGAATGGATTCATGGAAAATAGATTTTCCTTAACTGACATAGTGGAAAACAGTGTGGTCGTACGTCGTACACAGTACAGTGTAGAAATGCCGCCGCTAGAAAAGCGACTCTCTCTGGGAACGATCATTGCGTGTCGGGTGTGATATGCATTCCGAGGTGAGGGAAAAAAGTGTGAATTCCTCTCTGAGAATCAAACAACACGCTTCTAGGTTCAATTCTCGGCGAGGTAATCTCTCACTGAAGTTCTCCGAATGACAATACTATAATTTTTTTATGCGGGTATCGCACAAGAGTCGTAACTGCTCACAATCTATGGCATCCTAATTGGAGTATGTTGTGAGGTTGAACGTAGTGAGGAGGGCTACTCAGCTTTAGTCAACAAACACGGCTAAAGCCATTTCAAGCAACGTTTCTATTTTGAATGGTGGTCTTCCATCAGTATCTGGCAATAACGAATAAATTGCAACACGAATTAATTAAATCAAAATTGAATGTGCAAGCCCGCGACTTTCGGATGCGTAGCCGAGGATCTAAAACACTCAACGACGGAGGCGTCGTATAATAAATGAAATTAATATTATTGCAATAACGCTTCAGAAATGAGATCCCTGAGGCGTATGTATGGTAAAACAAATGTATGATAGTGTGATTAATATGGATATCCGCAAAGAATGCAAGGCTAATGTAAGTGTAATGAGTAGAATTAAGAAAGAAACGCTCAGATGGTTTGGGCATGTAGAGCGAATGTACGAAGAAAGGAGTGTATAAGAAGTCTGGGACGTCCGAGGAAGACATTTCACGATAAAGTGAATCAGATACTTGAGTCGGGCCATAGCAAGAGTCAGAATAATAGAAGAGTATGTATGAATGTGAATGAGGCAAGAAGTGTGTGCCAAGACCGAGTTGTTTGGCGGTGCTTCCTCCCATGATGGTTAGTCAGTTAAATTTGAATGTATTGCTGATTAGTTCAGATAGAAAAAAACAGAATAAAATGAGTTACATTCCAGGAAAATAATGGCCTACAGCCTGAAGTCATGTTACGGTCATTACGAAGGAATTTAATCAATCGATGCTACACGAGGTGTGTTTTAAATTCATAATCTTTAATCACTTTACACACGAGATTAAAATATCACCTATTTGCCACGAATTAAATTATTTTTTTATCAGGAAGTATATAATACATATTTCAATAACTTCAAATAACAAATGCTGTAAAATAAAAAAAATAAAAACTAAATTAGCACTAAGCCTTTCAGCTTCAAAATCTTTGGTAATTTTAGTCATCTTATATCATCAGTAATCTATGTATATAAAAAGGCAATGTTCATATGTGTGTGTGCCCTATATACTCAAAAACTACTCGACCGATTTTGCTGAAAATTTCAAAGTTTGTTCTTATTAGTGCCAGTAGTGTTTAGAGAGTGGTTTTAATGGTAGAAGAATTCGGGGACACTCGAGGAAGACATGGCATGATCAAGCACTATTGAAGCATTGCCCGTATCCGAAAAGTCACCGAAGACCAAAAATTTAATTAACATTTTCACTCCAAATTATAAATGTCTGGAATCACTGGTTAAAGTAAGTCAAGAACATCCCTAAGGGCCCGTTCCCACTTCCGTTTTCAAATCGGGGGCGGGTCCCGTTTTAAAATCGGATGCCCTAGTGGCTGTAGTGGATGTATGGAGCTGTTCACACTTGTCCGACACGATTTGAAAACGGATCCGACATTTTTTGTCGGATGGCTCGCCTACGCAGCGCGTCCGTTTTCAAATCGTGTCGGCACACGCTCGCTCATAGTGTTGTATGGAGCTGTTCACACTTGTCGTCCAGTCGTTCCGGCAGAGTCCCCGCCAAACCCCGACCCCTCCCCGCCCGCTCCCTGTCGCAAGGAAGCAGGCACGCTGCGTGCTTGTATTTGGTTATTTTGTTAAGTAAATAAATCAAAACTACAATAATGGATAAGGAAATAAATCCCGAAAATTTAATACCACTGGTCGAAGAAAGAGTATGGTAATATTTTATCTTTAACTAAATAAAAACAAAACACTTGGTGTACACAACTTTTGTACATCAAAATTTTTATTTTATTTTATTTAAGTTTACTTTTTTTTAAATTTTAAAGCTTTAATGAGATGCACGGAAGAGCGTATTAGTTAAATAAACACATAATAAAAAATATTTGAGTGTTTATTGTTTTCTTACTTTAAAATATCGATAGCCTTTCTTCAGGACAAATGCACTTTCTCAATTTTGTATTTTGATATGTTAAGCTCTCTGAAACTCATTCCAGTAGATGGTTAAAGGAAGTGATAGACATTCTCTTAAGCCATTAAGCGCCCTTGAGGTGATTTTTCATGGTGAAAACGGCGCTATATAAATAATCCATTCATTATTATTCTAAAATAATTAAAGAACTTTAGTTCATCACTTCTTAACTCACCAATTAACACTTGGAAAATTCCTACAGAAAATCATTCGGCTATGATTGGGTGTACTCAAAATTTTCTTTTCACTTTTTTCCTTCTTTTTAATAAGTACCACATGACAACAAGAGCTTCATCGTCGTCCATTGCGCACCATTACTGAATAATATATTTTTGACATGTTTATACATATTTATAACATGTTTGTGTTGAATCGACAATTATTTTTTTTCGTAGAGTATGGTCCGTTTTTAAAACGGATCCGTTTTTAAAACGGTAGTGTGAACAGGGCCATTGTCCGTCCGTTTTTAAAACGGGACCCGCCTCCGATTTGAAAACGGAAGTGGGAACGGGCCCTAACACCCTGTATAAAGAAGATTGTTTGTGGTTGGCGGGGGACACCGGGCGGGCGGCGTTTGTTTGATTTTTATACAAATCTACAGTTTTATTCCGAGATTGATGAAAGGAAGGTTACTGTCTTCGTCAGATTTCGAAAGACTTCAGCTAGTATAGGATATAGATGAACCGTGAGAGGTGCAAGGATGCCAAATGATACAGTGGTGGCGATTCGGAGGCAGACCGGGAAAGAGGTGAATTGGCTGTGTGAAAAAGGATCGGAGCAGGATGGTAAGGACTGAGGACTGAGGGAACCCAGACGGTGGATAACATTAAATTAATGGGGTGGCCAAATTCCATCCTAACCCGATAGATGCAAAGGCGTCAGGATTCCAGAAGTATGTTGAAGATCGTTGAATAATATTATGCACTTAAAAGTGAGTTTATAAATTAGATGGAAATTGCAAAACCGCAAACCGCAGCGGTAGTAAAAACCATTTCGAAATTTTATTCTTAGATCTCGTCCGGCTAGTTGATATGAAATTCAATATCTCGATAAAAAATAATTGTATTATACCTAGATACAGTGCAGCTGTACTCGCATAGAAAGAGAATGCATCTCACCGGCTGATCTTGATAATACGGGCTGGGAATGAATGAAGCGAGTCAGGTGGGTATATCGCATTACAGAAGGTCGAGGAACTAGCTAGAGCTACCTGTAACAGAGGTACCTGTTGATGATACCGGTGAGAAATTATTGTTGACTTTTGAATCCATTTAGAAATGCTCATTTCGCAGCTCTTTATGTGCGACCTCTCTACACAAATACGAAGTACGACCTATGTAGCGTAATAGTCTATTAAGGTATGTATTGATTCGAAAACATTCATCTACCTAATTTTTAAGTGTATACCTATTTAATTTAGACGCTGCAAATCTGGTGTTAGGATGTTTATTGTTTTGTTAAGTTTGATGGGCCTGGTTTTAAAGCAGTAATAAGAACGCAAAATAAATAAATACATAATTTTCATCATCAATAATTTATACTGGTTTGTAGTTCTTAAATAAATTTTGGACAAATTTAATATACTCACATAGTAACGAAACATTGCACATAATACTGTCGAGCTACAAGAGAAATCAGTTATGTGATTGAAGTTAAGACGGTTTTAATTCAAGGTTTTATAATTATGTAGCAAATAACAATGTACATAATTCAAAAATCGTCTTGAAAGTTATCGATCGATTGAATATTAAATTCCTAAAAATTAATACCTATTCGAAATTCCTTAGTATTGATTATTTTTAAAACACGTACATATCTCATTTGTGATACTGATAAAAGTTTTGATTTTTTTGCATAATAATAATTGGATAAAGAATCGTTTTGAAAAGAAAAAATCGGCGGTAAGTACTAAAATGAATCGATTAGGTAGGTAATAAAAAGTTTCGAATAGGTAGGTACTAAAATGTTTCGATTAGGTAGGTACTAAAATGTTTCGATTAGGTAGGTACTAAAAAGTTTCGAATAGGTAGATACTAAAGTGTTTCGAATAGGTAGGTACTAAAATGTTTCGATTAGGTAGGTACTAAAAAGTTTCGAATAGGTAGGTACTAAAAAGTTTCGAATAGGTAGGTACTAAAAAGTTTCGAATAGGTAGGTCCTAAAATGTTTCGAATAGGTAGGTACTGAAAAGTTTCGAATAGGAAGGTACTGAAATATTTCGAATAGGTAGGTACTAAAATGTTTCGATTAGGTAGGTACTGAAAAGTTTCGAATAGGTAGGTACTAAAATGTTTCGATTGTGCCAATCATTACTTTTTTCTATGATTCCGACCCCACAGTTGTACGAAGTTGCAAACCAGGCACAAAAAACTGCATCGATATAGCTCATTAATTATGAATACACACGTAAGCAATGTAAGCAAGCCAGTCGTGTGGGAGTAAATATTCATATCCGTTAGATCCGCGTCTGCCACATCAGGCTTTGAGGTGACGTCATCTCTTTTTTAATATTCATTTTGCTTTAAACCTTATCAAACGAATGCCTCACTGGCAAGCCACCGGCAACTATTGAAACTGGTATCGCACCGTATTTTTCAGATTGTCGCTTCGGGGAAAAAAATTAGTGACGCGGTAAATAATTTATTTAAAAAAAAATTAACATGATACTGTGAAGTTGTCATAAAAAGAGTCTGCAGAATAAATTTAAGAAATATTTTTTCTGTGAATGAATAAAAAAACACGTTAAAAATGAAACAGGTAAAAATCACCGAAGAGATAAACCGATAGAAATGTATTTTGGGCATGTCAATGTGCCCGAAGTAAGCTCAATTTTTATCCTTACTTCTATGTGATATTGATCAAAAATTTCGCAATGTCGCAATTCTTTATTTTATCAATCTCATTTTCAGGTAATCACACACGTCCAGGTAATTAAATATCTTAAGTGTCAGCTACACTACTCGCTCCGACGCTTCGACGAAGTCCTCGACGAAGTTAGCCGAAGTTCGAAGTGCGTGCCCACACACTCGTGCAACTTCGCGAGTAACGCTTCGAGTCCTTTGACTCGGGCGCATTTACCGACAACAATCGGAAGTCGGGCGAAGCGAAGCGAAGTTGCCCGAAGCGAAGTGAAGTTCGTGCCCACACTATCGTATTCGGTCAACTTCGATCAACTTCGCGAGTAGTGTAGCTGGGCTTTTAGAGTAGGATTTTGACATTTTTTTTAACCTGATAACTTTGACATTTCAACGCACAGCATTCAAATCGGTTATCGTCTATCCGTCTATCGTATCATACGACGAAGCTAAGCAATTTTTATAATTTTCAACGCAATTAGAAGTCAAATGAGTGTTGTCCACTAAAAACGTTTAAGAGTACGGCACAACCGGTGCGTACAATTATTACATGGTTATTAACTTACTAAACTGTATCCGTTCGTTAGCTAGGTACGAAGAAGTAACCCAATAAAGGGAAGCAACAATCAAAATTGGTACTGATGATTAAACCATAATGCACTCGTTTTAATAACTTACTGCAGATGGAAAAAAAACCACGCAAACAAGAGACGCACTCTTCAGAATTCAAGCGATATTTTAAATTTCGATTAATTCAAAGTTTTTTTATGCAAATTTGAAGAGATTCTCAATAAATTAGCAATTGTCATTTTTATGTGTGTAGTGCCTTGAATGAAAATATAGTTAAATATATCTAAATGGGATAAACATTTCGAAGGCAATTTTGTCAGCAGCTTTAAATCATTTTCAAGCTTTGTACAATGCTCAAGGTGACAATACACAATAAGGCGATTCGTAGTCGCATGCGTGTGCCCATGTAGTAATTGAAACATTAAGTTTTTTGAGATCGATACTGAGCGATTTGAGCGAGATTGAGAAATCGCAGTGGCTTCCTAATGGCTAAATAACCCTAGTATTATTTTTATTGCGAGATGAGAAAAATGCTTCAACATGCAATATTTAATTACGCATTATTATATTCCGTATTGATATCGCCGATGCTATTTCCGAGCGTGATTCCATCGCAGTTTCGTCATGGCTGTTTCTCTGAGAGACTGAATGAATGATCTCAGTTTTCCCATAGTACCTAAGTACGAGATATATATTAGATACAGAGGGAGTAGCGAATCGGATGTGAATCATAATGATATCGACTGTGTTTAGGAATAAGGCGGTAACCCATACATTTGTTAAAATTGTATTTTTACATACCTAAATGTTTTCTTGCCTACTCATAAAACATCGTTGTTTCGCAGAAACTCATGTGTGACAAATTCATCAAATGGCCATTCAAAACCATTTCGATAGTTGTTCTCGCTCTGATCACAATTTTTGAGACGGACTTAACATGAATCGGCATTTAACAGGAAACCTTTCAACTGACAAAAATGGCGTTCAGAGGCCATTTGATGACACACATGATTTTTTGGGAAACAACCGGGCCTTAGTAAAAAATCAATGTGTTAAAATGCAAGGGAATTCTAAATATACAGCAAGAAAAAACGACTTAACCCACAATTGTAAAACACATTTTTATGTTTCAAATAAGGAATAATACATTTTTTCGGAAAAAAAGTCACGTTTTTTCAGGTATGTAGGTACCAAAATATTGAAAAAAAATGCGAATAAAAAAGTCTAAATAAATACAACGATTTCATAATTGAAGAAGAATCTTACTGTACATGTACAATCAAAACGGCCAGCACCTTGAACCGGAACGTACAAACAAATTTACAGACAGAAGAAATTTAAAACAGTTGAGTTAAAACAGGATTTTGATAAACACAGTCAATTAAGAACAACTCACTCTTAAAATGTTAAAATGTTAATTTTGCGGGTTACTGCCTTTTCCCTAATCAGGACCGATATGAATCCACCTGGGAGGCTGTCTTTACATCGCTTGGAGGGAATCTAGAAACTTCTATGACGCAATGTCTCGCCCGATCGACCTTGCGAATTCTGAGCCGCTGAGAGGTCCGTCGGAGCCTTCGATCTTTATGTTACACGAGAAAAAGTGAGAGGTTACAACGGATCTGCGTGGCCAATAATATTACCAGCGTCAAAGGAATTTATGCAATAATTCATTGATAATAATTACTATCTTATAATATGATGTACATACCTAGAGCAAAGGCCAATAATATTACCACTATATATACCTATGCAAAAATGGTAATTTTATGATAAAAATGTGTTACTTCATTAATTTTTTGTGTCCTATTTCGTTTGATAATATAACTGTTGACGGCCTCCGTGATTGAGTGGTTACTATCCGTGGCCACAAATCCGGAGGTCACAGGCTCAAATCCCAGCGTACGCACAAAATTTTATCTTATCAATTTGTGTTTGACAATTTATTCATTTAAAATAATATATAGTATATTTGCTGCACGTTCCAGAATGGAAGATACTCACAGTATCGCTCAGATCAGACCACAATTGAGAATAGAAGCGTATCTTGAAATGGCTTTAGCTGAGTTTGGAGAACTGATTAGCCACCTTTCTATTCCCAATTAGAGATTCCATCGTCTCACTGGCTCCAGACGGTTGGGAACAGTTGAGACCCTTATGCGGTACTTATTAAATGGTCAATCAAACCAAACATATCAGCCATTTATTTGTAGATTTAAATGGCCAATAAATAATTCGAAAGCTTCAAACTGTTCTACTGCGAAATGTAATTTTTACATTAACCATAATTATTTTGATATTAAAGACCGCAAACATAAACAAAAGAATAGCGGTTCGTGTCCGGCATTGCCCGAGATTCAGATTGTGCTCAAATATCGAGAAACATAAAATGTCATTGTACCCATTATCATCTACGAAAATAGATAAGCACGAACACAAAACGCCAATAATTTTAAATAAATAAATAACTAATACAAGCAGCT
This sequence comes from Hesperophylax consimilis, assembly GCF_061612785.1. Taxonomy (NCBI): domain Eukaryota; kingdom Metazoa; phylum Arthropoda; class Insecta; order Trichoptera; family Limnephilidae; genus Hesperophylax; species Hesperophylax consimilis. Next base: position 32,599,776 of record NC_142841.1, read on the forward strand.
AACCGTTTTCAATGGCATTCAGAAGACACAGAGAAAAACCTGTTTGAGTCAGCGACCAGTAATAAGGAGAGAACATTTCATTATAATAATATCTAACAAGTCTTTTGTTTGGCGTATTGGTTGCAGCCAGCAGCATCAGCATCAGCATCGTGGCATTGAGCTAATATAAGTATCTAATCTATGGAAATCTCCTGTTACTGCATCGCATGCAAATCCATTCATTGTTATTTTATTTCATCAACCAGCCAAGACTAGAATCTATTATTTGAACAGATTTCAGACTGAAAAATTCAATATTCGCTCCCCGGTGAATTGAATAATAGAACTTATTATATGTATGTCTTATAACATAAGAAACATAACACTATTTTAAATTCGATATTGATACATTCTTAAAATATGGTAAAATTCGTTGAACATGTTAGAATAATAAAAAAGAAGAGAAAAAACGGGGGATTTTTTTTTCAAAAGTCTTAACATAAATATTAACAGTGAAAACAACGCATTAACAAAAGTCACATTATGTGTCAGTAATAATTTACGAAATTTTAATTGAATCATAACAATAAATCGAAAATTATTGATAAATTTTATCCTTAACTTTTTGAAAAAAAATCATAAAACACAATTTATTTTAAACATTATTTAGCGCAGTCATGCCCATTGGACGTTAAATCATAAAAAATATGACTATATAATAATAAAAAATATTCCTATAAAGTAATAGTAATGCGGTGCATTTCGCCAAAGAGCGGCGTGCATTGTTGAGATGTTCTTAACCAAGGATTGTATTCGAACTGATGAGTCATTCTGGACTCTAGCGGCTCGACTGCGAATCCGGTTTGAGCAAACGTCCGATAAACTGCCTTCAACCTCCAACGAGCAGGTATTCAGAATATTGTATTCCTGCCACGGAGAACCCCGCTTTAACCTTCCTTTCTGCTGCTTGCGTCGTTAACGGGAAAGAAGGAGAGGTTAAAAAGGACTTTCAGCGGGATGCCTTGTCTTTACACGGTTCTGCAGGACTCCAGATTTTATCTGGAGATACAAGATTGCTTTTGTGTTTCCACGAAGGTGTGGACCAGTTGCAGTTGGTTCTTAAGGCAGTTATGGAACAAATAGATATCAAACGAGTTTTAGCAGTACAGTTTTAGAAGGAGTTATCGGGGTATCTGATGAATATTAGATCAGATGTGTATGAAAGCAGATACTTGTCTCTGAATCTACAGAGAAAATTAAAAACGTGCACTGTGGTTAAAATTAACGAAACCCGCTACTTGTTATTCAGAAACCCAGTGGAGATTTTGAAAAATAAATTAAAATCTATTGTACCCATTGCAAAAAAAACCTAATAGGTACAAATCGCTTGAAATGATTTTAACCACGTATAGTGACCAAAACAGAATAGCCAGGTACTTCACAATCTTCTTCTCCCCACCTACTCCCCCTCCCACTACCTCCAGCCTCACAACATACCCCTTTTGTGGATGCCATAGCACCACTGGACAGTTGGGGACTATTTTGCGGTATTCACATAAAAAAAACTTATGATTATTTAGTTACCGTCTCGTGAAACCAACATCCAAACTAACAACAACAAAAAATCCTGTCCAAAATCTAAAATATTATTTTATCGTGGTAACATACATAAAAATTAATTTCTTTTTATATTGGCTTAAATAGAAGACAATACATATAAATATGCAGAATTGAATTTATATTGCAAGGTGAAGAATATAAAAACTATTAATATAAGTCGGTCAATTTTCAACAAATTATTGTTATTTTGGGTGAACTGAAGTGAGATCATCATTGTTGACTTCCACAAATAAAAATATCCTGAAATAAGTACCTATTTCTATTCGCGTTGACCTTTCAGTGAGTCTGCCGCATTGAGAAATGATCGATGCGCAAAACGTCTGCTATATCAACAAAAGAAAGGGACAGAGGAAACTGGATAGACATATAAAAATATATTCTGTTGATGTAATGGAGTCGTAAAGTTCTGACGAGCGGATATCAGGAAAAGTGTAAAAGTTGGAGAAAGAAGTTGTCCATCATTAATCTAATTCTAATGAATCAACGACCACGCTTTTAATAATCATATTTATATTTTTAAAAAGAAAGACAAACATTCCCGGGTTACGAATAACCTGACAATATTTGAATCTCCTAGTGCCACAACAGTAAGCGGAAAATGTTGCTTGTGTTGTGATGGAGGACTTCGCCAGCCGGGGAATTAAACACACTACGCCTGGGTGGAACCTAAACGCGATGTCAACTCAGCCACCGACCGGTCGGTCATATATCTCGAATTTCCGTTCTCTCTTTCAATATTGTATATTTTTTAATATAGTTATTATTTAGGTTTTAAACACATTTTGTTAATGTTAACACCGGAATAATAGTCCCAACTGCTCCAGGAGCCAGTAGGACTATGGCATCCCCTTATGGCATTGAGGAATGTTGTGAGGCGGAATGGGGTGGGGAAAGGGAAAAGAGGAAGGTTGGGAAGTACCTGACTATTTCCTCTATTCAGACCGGTTTAACGAACACGGCTAAAGCCATTCCAAGCAACGTTTCAATTCTGAATGGTGGTTTTTCATCACGGCGATATTGAGAGTATTTATCACGAGGGTGAAAATCTACTATTTCTTTTAAATACATACAATGTGGCGTCAAAGTCATCAACCTATCGGAAGATGCTCTCATCTTTTAAATACAATGTGGCGCCAAAGTCACCAACCTATCGGAAGATGCTCTCATCTTTTAAATACAATGTGGCGCCAAAGTCATCAACCTATCGGAAGATGCCCTCATCTTTTAAATACAATGTGGCGCCAAAGTCATCAACCTATCGGAAGATGCCCTCATCTTTTAAATACAATGTGGCGCCAAAGTCATCAACCTATCGGAAGATGCCCTCATCTTTTAAATACAATGTGGCGCCAAAGTCACCAACCTATCGGAAGATGCTCTCATCTTTTAAATACAATGTGGCGCCAAAGTCATCAACCTATCGGAAGATCCTCTCATCTTTTAAATACAATGTGGCGTCAAAGTCATCAACCTATCGGAAGATGCTCTCATCTTTTAAATACAATGTGGCGTCAAAGTCATCAACCTATCGGAAGATGCTCTCATCTTTTAAATACAATGTGGCGTCAAAGTCATCAACCTATCGGAAGATCCTCTCATCTTTTAAATACAATGTGGCGTCAAAGTCATCAACCTATCGGAAGATCCTCTCATCTTTTAAATACAATGTGGCGTCAAAGTCATCAACCTATCGGAAGATGCTCTCATTTCTTCAAATGACGAATCAAACAGAAACATAATACAGGTTGACAAACCACGAATCGCTTTTTAAGAACGAGGAATAATTATGTTAAAATAATTATTTTATAATTTAAATTATTAAGTTATTGCCTTGGGAAATTGAGTGCGAATTTTTGCGCCACCTACATACAAATAAATATTCGTCAGATTAAGGTAATGGATCTAATAAATTCTTATCTATTGTGACTAATACTAATAGACATAATTAAAGTCTTAGTTAGTTCATAAGAGATAACATAACCACTTACTATTAAAATCGAAAAGAATAAATGTAGTAAAATTGCATAATCTCTAACCACAAGAAACACGTGAAAAAAAGGCTTAATTATAAACTGAAAATAGCTGAGCGAATTGACAATTATTTCAATGTTTTTTTTTTAATTTTTATATTGAATTATTCAACAATGGAGGAACTAAAAGAACGCTGGCTTCGCCAGCCGTCAGTCATAAAAAATGATAACAAAATTACGCAATTATTTTTACTTTATCTAAAACAAACCAAAAAAATGCACTATGTGTGAGTACATAGTTATATACATATATTTTATTAAAGGGATAAGATGGCGCGTTTTTAAATACATACGACGAGTGAACACGTAGGTTCTATAAACAGGTATTATGTATCTTGCGATGAAAATGGCGGAGTTTCAACAGCACAAACATGTTCATTATAGTATGTACACATTGTCTGAGCAAACAATTGTCGGAATATTAAACAGCTCGGCGAGGAAATAATGTACATTGATAACCGATTCAAGCCGCGGATGCTGGAAAAACACATACACAAATCAAGCATTGCAGGGAATTAAACGCCTGTACAATCAATCATTTAACATAAATTACCCACTCCGATGTGCCAAAGACGAGGTATTACTGCACTAACACGAGTTTAAAGAAGTTAAACACGACCAAACGAATATTATTCAGTTACAAATGAGTGGGTTGGTGTTTGACGACAATTAAAATTGTAATTTTATAGACTTACTAGTAAATGTATAGGTAATTACCCAGACGTCAATCTGCTAGTTATTAAACTTAAGGTTGTGTTACGTGAACCACGTTACGGTACAAGCTTTTGGTGATGTAAGTTAAATTAAGCTCAGAAACCAGGAGATTTAGTGGTCGCTAAATCGGCAAATTTAAAAAAGGTTTTAAATACAAAACGAGAGATAAATTAACTAAGAAATTTAGTAGTATATATATACATAAATCTAAGTAGTATTTAACTATCATATAAAATAGTATTGTCGATTTAATAAACAATAGACGCACGCTGAGACTCTATCTCGATACGACCGGCTGCAAGCCGAGCGAATTCATACAAAAAGGCACTCAACAGTTATTTGATGGAATCTCAAAAGACGGTCACACCGAAGGCTTGTATTTATATGCATGGGAACTATACAGGGTGAAGCAGAACCTTCCTGACAGGCTTAATTAAACCAGTCATTTCTGAGCTTATTTTAGAAAATATATAAATGCCATTTCGCTCTTAGAGTACTATTTTTTTATAATTATTACTACACGTCACCATTGGCTAGATAGAACACTAGCAGAAATAGTGCATAGCACATGGTACGACGCACCATTCCTTTTTCAGACTATTGGACAGTAACACACGGGGCGGGTAGGAAGGCCAGTAGTGGGTTAACCCTATGTTCCAGGCGGGATAAACAACACCTCTGCCATAAGACAGCCCAAGGTTCGCTACGTTTGGGGACTTGTCAGGGGTGTCCGCGTTCATGGGATGAGATTTGTTCAGGTTTTGGAGGCGGTTACGTCTACTCACCAGCAGGAATATACATATAAAAACATATATATTCTTAGAGCAACGTGGCTTATATCATTGTAACTCAAAATACCAAAAATAATAGTGGTTAAGGCGAATCTTGACGTGAAATCACTATTTTCGATCATTACTACGATTTGAAGCTTTTCTTATCGTTTCGCTTGAGTGGAATTAAAATAAATTTGTTAATTACTTTATAAAAAACGCATTTCATTAGAAATGTTATGAACGCATATAAGAAAAAAATATATAATTTTATGGTTCAGATTATATGTGACAGCTTCCCTTGATTAACTTTTTCTTTCGTATAAAATTATTCATAACATATATAAAAACCACTTTTGCGCTACAATCGACCGTTTCTAGACTGCGTTTGCCAAGGGATTTGCATGCCTATTATCTATATTATGGTGATATTAGGCACGCTAAGAATGTACACATTTTTGGTTTGCGTATGCCTCTGAAAAGCCGGGTACTTCCTTTTACACCCATTCTTGTCACCCTTTATTTTTGGTATTTAGTGTATGATCACTGAAAACAAAACCCATTAGTAAAAAAAAATTAATCGTTGTTAAGTTGAAAAAGATGGTTCGACATTACCTTTTTGTAGAGCTTGATCCATGTGAGATCGCCCTTAGAATCGGTGTACTGCAGTCCGAAGAACCAAACCTCCCTAAGGCCGATGGTCTTGACGACCTGGTCGAACAGCTGCTTGCCGGTCGTGGTCTGCTGGATGGCGAACTCCAGCTCCGCGTCCATCGTCGTCACCCGCACGTTCATCTACAAACAAAAACACATACGTCAGTCCGGGGAAATATACCCTTATTATTGTAACCACTGCTGGGCACATACAACAATATACAGGGTTTTCCAATAAGAGGTGTTATTTTGAATAGCCCGCTTTTTCAGTAGATGTTACTTTTGAAGCTGTCATTTTTTGACATTTGACAAGTAGAAACTACGCCATTAATAAAAATGGAACGATACACGCTTCAACAACGCATTGATATTATTAAAATTCACTTGAGTGAATCAAATGCAAATCATCTTGAGTGATGAGGCCCATTTCCACCTCAGTGGCTTCGTCATCAAGCAAAATTGTCGCATCTGGGGCTCGGAAAACCCAAGAGTTATTGTTGAAAAGCCTTTCTATCCTCAACGTGTGACTGTTTGGTGTGGTTTATGGTCCGGCGGAGGCATTGTACCTTACTTTTTCGTAAATGAGGCTGGAACAACAGTTACGGTGAATGGATTGCGCCATCGAGAGATGATTAATGATTTTTTATGGCTGGAATTGGATGGTATTGATCTGGACAACGTTTACTTTCAACAAGACGGCGCTACGTGCCACACAAGCAACGAAACCATTGATCTTTTACGATTGAATATCAAAATAACACCTCTTATTGGAAAACCCTGTATAACAACTTACAATACCCTAGCGCCACCAGAGGAAAATCATCCCGGAAACGTTTAACAGCAAAACAATTACATCCGCGACTCTCGACTTGGACTGGCCGCAACGTTACTTGGCTCACCTTGATTGATTTTAAAAAATGTATTTGAATACCGCACAAGATTCCCAACTGTTCCAAACCGTCTGAAGCCAGTGAGACCTCAACATCCCCGATTTGAGTGTGTTTGTAGGCTGAAGGTAGTGGGTAGGGGAAGAGGAAGATGGAAAGTAGCTAGCATCTGGCCACAAAACACGGCTAAAGCCATTTCAAGCGACAATTCAATTCTGAATGGTGGTCAAACATCAGGGCGATACTAAGAGTATATTCCATTCTGGGAGGACACCGATATCGCTTTCTCGATGATTATATTCAATTTACGTGTAGGATGGAAACGAACCCTTAACCCTTTTAAACCGGAGTTCCTTCTGAGGAACATGAACAAAAAAAAATCTCCTGATTTTGTCAAACAAATCGCCCTGTATTTTGCGTATCGCTTATGAAGGAAGCGCCTCTATTTTTTATGCTATATAGCAACCTTTATTCCAGCAACATAGTTTAAATAAAATGACAGATGACAAATGACTGGGATCCATTATTCTTTTAATGTTATCTTTATATTTATGAATGTTACTAAATTCATATTTTTTAAATTAAACAAATGTTTTTACGATTTGTTTTTTTTTCCTTACTAAAAAAAATAATAATCAAAAACACCAAAAATATTCAAATAATTGTTTGAGGTGTTTTTGTTCTTTGAGCTTAAAATATGGACTATATGTGCGGTCTGAAAGGGTTAAGAGTAGATAGTGGTCCACAGACGGTCTAGCGAGAAAAAAAATATTCAGAATGAAAACGTTGCCTAAAATGTCTTTAGCCGTGTTTAGTGCTAATTATTTTTTATAATATGAACAGGTGTGGTAATTTGAATTTATCTTATCTTTGACAAAACGATAAAAAAACAGTGTTTGATTTTTTTATGCAATAAAACAAGAATTCCAACTGTTGCACATTAAAATGTTCAGAAGGGTTTTTATAATAAATTACACCTGAAATGCTACTTATAAACGTTCCCCATCAAACGACAATGAGTGTGTAGGTCTATTTCATTTCGTTGAAAAATTAAAAATAAATCAAAGGTCATGTAAAAAAGAAACCTTTATCCTAAACAGTGTGACATTCAAAATAATTTTATGGGACAAGGTCATAAACCTAACCTTGGAAATGAAGACAAGCAAATGTGGTCTTAAAAATAGTATATTTTTATGCAATACTCGTACAATAAAGATGTTCTGCAATTCCACGCCAGACATAAAGCACAAGGAACATTATAATGCAAAATAAAATATAATGTATTCGTTTGTTAAAAGAACTTAAAATTGAGGCAATATTACATATGTTTGCATAAAAATAAAACACAAAACAATCGAATTAAAAACATAAACAGAAGTCATGTTTTCATACAAAATATTATGTTTTCAATAAAAAATATTACTTGATGAAAATAATTCGTGTGTATGTTGAGTTTTACCATCGATATATTTTTTTTTATTTACTCAGGTTTTCTGACCCCTTCCGAATCAGTGCATTTAACGGTAAACGTTACGTACGTTATAATCTATGCCTTCATATAGGGCGTTTATTTAATTATTTTATCAAAATACACTTTTTACAACGTTCGTACATACGCAATATGAATAAATAGTTTTCTCCGGATAAAAACTCAGTTATTTCAAGAAAGGTATACAAATACAATATTGTATCGGTGATTCATATCATCCTTTTTGCTGTAAGTGTTACTAATTGTAGTTACGTTAGGTTTATTTTGCTAGGTGGCGAGATTCGTCACCAATGGGAGTTCGTCATGATTGAGAAACATAACAACAAATATTATCATAATAAAATACCTATCTAGGTCGTACTATTGCGTAAGGTTAGGTTAGGATGTATTAAGCCATCAGAATTATTCCGAGAAAATTATTTTGTTATTTTCTACAACGGCACAATTGCGAGTAAATTGTAATAAATAAACGTTAAATGCAACATAAAAAGTTGGCTGGGGAACAAAAACAGCACTCGAAATAATTACTATGGATTCAGTTAATATTATGAAAACAGAAAGGAGGATGCAAGCGACATACTAAAATAGTCTCTGCTATCTGCTGCCAAAACGTATATTTAAACTACACAGTATTATCTCAATATAAAACCGATGCAAATAGGAAAGGATGCTTAAAAGATTTATGTGTGTAGAACGTCGCTGTTCTAAGGTTTTGTGTATATTTATTTATCTCGTAAACGTAAATATGGAAACAGATCACTAAATCACTGCCAAACAAACGCATAGGAATCGAGATTTTAAATTTAAACTCAGCAATTTATCGGTACATACTTTACTGCGTATTAATTGATAGATACATCTACTTTGCGAAAAGTGACGTGGGTCAACGACTATATTTTCGTTTATGATGCAGTATTAGGTGCCACGAAGAAAGGAAGATAAACTGAAAAACTTAACGAGATCTTGGTCTTCCAAGGTTAACAAAATATTACTCTAGGTACCAGCTTCACAACCCGGTTTCGCCCGAAATTTAAAAACTTTTTTTCTCATTGATACGTAAATATGGAACAGAAAAATATGGTGTCTTGACTTTGTAGTCTAACCAACTAATCATCATGCAGTTTCAGAGAGAATGGACCGCCAAACTCGGTCTTGGCACACAATCCTTGCTTCATTCACATTCATACATCGTCCCATACACACCCTATATATTCCTCAGGCGTCCTCGACTATTTCTAATATCCCTTTCTTCATTCATTCGTTCCACATGCACAAAACATCTAAGCGTCCCATTCTTAATATTACTCATTAGGACTATGTAGTCCATCATCATTATCACTAGACCATAGTTTGTATTCTTATCTACCTACCTAACATTTGTAAGTTTTGGAATTTATCTAAAATCCACAAGAAAGTGACATTTAGTAATACTATGCAAGTAGATAGTTAGATACTACCCGGCTTCGCCCGAATCTCTTTGAAATTTGTTTCTTATTCAACAATTGAAATACATAATACACATAAACAACAACACTAATTTTTATCTAATTTTATATTCACCTATGTCCTACTGGATAAGTACCATTTTGTAAATTCATACCTTGGCGTTGTTTTTTGTTTTTCTTGTTTGTTCTTTTTATCTTCTCTTTTTCTATGTGTGTACTGTAATGTATGTATGTGCACGAGGAAAACTTAGCGATATATAATATTGCTAATTTATTAAAATCTGGCAAAAATTTTCGTATTCCTGTTAAAATCGGGACTGCTGGCCTTCAACAAATGAATTGACACATTTCCTAAAAATCATCAGTGAGTTATGAGGATGAGGATATCGGAACAGGTGTTAATAAAAATTATAATATTTTCGCATTTTGTCATTTTTCATATTTTGGATAAGCGCAGCTGCAAGAACACGTGTTCCGAAATATTCAAAATTTAAATTATGGGGAAATTGAGTGCCATCAGTTTTTAACAGGATTTTAATAAATCAGCAATACTATTTTTTTCCGTGTGAAGTTTATAATTTTGAAATTAAAAAAATTATGTGTAAAATCGAACCTATTAACTCCCACCTTATTGAATGTTCCTCCCGTCCTAAAATGTGTTTTGTAAATCATCGGGATTGCTTTAGCAAGTAATAAATAAAATATTAACATTTTTTTATAATTATGGTGTATTGTCTTATTTAATTGGATGTTGAAATTGAAATATAAATTCAGAAGCACATGTGCAAATTTCATGACGCCACAGCTCACCGTTCGATCGTTTCGCGGCTTCGTACAAACAAATATTCTGCTTTAATTTTGATCTGAATGTGTTAGAAAACAACTCAAATAATCACATATAATTAAGACGTTGACATCCTTTTTCACGTAATTTTTTTTTATGTCATAAATATTTCTCTTATCTGACTGGTAAAATGATAAATCAACAAAATAATAGCCCAAGTAACAGCTTTTTGTGTCATCTCCCACTAATTTGTCACCGAGTGAAGAGTTTTCTAGACAATATATTTTTTTCAATTTTTATCTTTATAAAATGTTGGCTTACTGCACAATGGAAGATAACGTTGATTATTTACGGACAACAATTAAAATTTACTGTTTGACGTTGAGTGAGAAAAATGGCGATAAAACATACAAACCACAAATTGCTTTCCACGGACATATTTGATAATAATTATCTGTGGTATTTATTTGCATACATCACAATATAAACTTGCAAATCGATACGAGTGTGTTCAGTCTTCAGTGTACCAGAAGTAAGGAAATTTTTCCTTTTAATTTTTTTTTCTTTCTTGAACAGAAAATCAATTTCATTGGCTTGTCTGGTGCACGGAGTAGAAAGTTTTTCCTTCATCAGTTCTATTTAAAATCTGTAAATATCACACTTCTACGAATTTGCTGTCTCTGTGTGTTACTTATATTATATTATTCTGTTTCTGTATATTACTATTTCAAAGTGTGCACATCGTTGGTACGCGTGTTATTTAGTCGTTACTTTTGAACCGAGGGATTAACGACGACATTAATAAATTATTATTATTAGATAAGATAATGGATATGTTTCATAGTTAACGCAACACCTTTACAAGAATTTGGTCTATCGCGTGGAGGACTGTTAACCTCTCAGGCCAATTTGTTCGGTTCTGGGAACAGCTATTATCCGTTGAGTCAATTTGTTCGCTTTGGGAACAGCTTATATGGTCTAATAGAAATCGCTGTATCTCCCTTACTGTCACAGTGAGAAATATTATTTAAACGGTGTTAGAAAGAGAAAACACCACGCTTTAAATAAATCTAAAAAAGTTAACCAAAAAATAATTGAAATAACTCTATAAAATCAAAAATTCTGACCGCGATTTGTGAAAAAAATATGTAATTTGTGATTTTTTTATATGTAACGATAAAAATTCACCCCTGTAATGTTTATGGTATATTTTAGCACATATTTATACGTAAAATGTGTGTTCGGTAAAATTAATAATATTAGTTCAGTGTTTACAAAAATGCGTAAGGTGAGCCACTTTTAAAACTGTTTTCAAATACATAATTAAATTTGGAAGCGTATCACCTTTTAAAAACAGTTTTTTTTTTTTGATACATTCAGAAATATTCTATTTATTTTAATTATCAAATCTTTAGAGAGATTCATCTGCGACTATAATAAGAATAAGACATAATAATATTTAAATTTGGCTGTTAAAAAACACCAAAACCAAGTACGTAGTTACTTCAATTATTGAGTCTAGACAAAATTTCAGTATTTTTTGCAAGGCGCGATTAACGTAGAATTCAAATTCGTCGCTATGTGAGATAGCTCTCTGGTTAGTAATATTTATAATTATTCTTCTACTGGTTTTCTCTCTTATCGGAGGTTGGCTATCAATACAGAAAAAAACCGTTTGAACCACCACTGCTTAAGTGTCAGTCAAGGTTTATTGTGACCCTCCCTTTCGCCGTATAAAGAATTTAGGTAATGAATACAAGGATGTTGTTAACATATTTAACGTATTAATCACTAAATACAAAATCTGCTATTCGGGTCTGGTCTGCTATTCGGAAAAACGATTTTTTTATTATCATGTATCAAAGTGCGAAGTGTGCATGTTCAGTGCAAATAAATTCATTATAATAAGTGATAACATTTTTCTTACTTTTAATGATAAAATATATTATTTGAAGTGGAATACATTTGGAATAGGTAGTGAAAAATGTATATTTTCATGGGATATATTAATACGACGGTAGATAAACTCTTTATTTATCTAAACTTTTAAAAAAATGACAAATAATTTAATTAAATAAAGCTACTCTGCGAAAGGCGATGTTCCTAAAATAGTAGTGAAATTAGAATTGACGCGGTTAGTGACATTTGGTAGTACTGATGGCAATTATAGTAGAAGGTCATATCACTTGAGTTTGAGAACAAAAAATATCTGTATACCCAACAACTTATGGGAATAAAGGACGGCGGCTGACATTTGAAGAATACGCTCGGAAAAACCTTGCCGAAATAATACAAAATCAATCAACGCGGTTCGAAGGTACATAACTGAATTGCTTAATTAACAACATTTTATATTTGTTTAAAGATAGATTGAAGATGTCCACTGACTTAGTATAATTGTTTCCCTCCATTAGTATTCTGGGCAAAGAGGAATACATATGGTAGTTAGTCCCAGAATTTATGCAATGAAATGAATCCTAACTTCTAGTATCACATTATTATTATTGTATTATTGGTTTGAGAATACAGAATATTTTTCTCTTGGTTTTATCAATTGGTCTATATTGGATCGGGGATGAGATGCAATCGTCGAGTCTAGTCGAGTAATCGTATAGCGATGTAAGGCAAAGTAATGCAAAACCATTTGTTTTTAGTTTTAAAATTTGATGGCACAGATATATTATAAATGCTTTAATTAAATATTACGACTAAGACATATATTGGCCATTGCCGTAAGGCGAAGCTTAATGCTAAATCACTATTTTGATTAATCTTTATAACGAATTGGTGTACATTGTGAATACCAAAAATATGCTTCAGATAAATTGAAGGTTTTCCTATCGTTTCGCTTGAGTAGAATACAAATAAAAAATAAATTACTCAATAAAAAATATAAATGGAAGCTACTAAAAAAAAATCTTCAATAGAAATGCACGAAAGCGTAAAAGAAACATTTTTTTAAAAATACAGTATTATAGCTAAGATTATCTGTGACAGTTTCACATGATTAACTTTTTTGCTTTCTTGTAAAATTATTTTTAAAATAAATAAAAACCACTATTGTGCTTGAAATCGAACGTTTCTAGACTCCGTTTGTGAAGCCATTTTAATGCTTATTTATCACCTACAATATAAAGTATACCAAGAATATACACATTTTTGGCTTGTAGCTTCCTCTTAATTTCCTCCCGGGCATTTTCAAGAGTATCGATATATACGTAAGGAGTGCTTGATTTTACCATAATTTAAGAAATGGATCCCTTAATATGATGAAGGTGGTAATTTGGGCGACACGAGTAACTGTTTCCAAAAGAAAATGAAGGGTGACACTTTCAATTTTCCAGATGCATGACAGCGCACTTGAGGTGATTTTTCACAAAAATGGCGCTATACAAGTAATCCAACTATTATTGTTAAAACTATTTTCCAAAATAAAAAAAAATAAAACAGAGATTTTTTTCTACAAAAGCGGAACAGTCCCAACTAAAACATCGTTAAAAATGGGTATCTTCATTCCTGGTAATGTCAAGCTAATATTCTATAATAAATACCATCGCGTAATAAATCAGTCATCCTCTTCCTTTCGTGGTACAACATCTGGTTCCACTATAAGCGGGAATCATCCCAAGATCCCAGGAAGTACCAATGGACATCCTCAGAGGCGGACGCCAGGCGTGCAGCGTGGATAAATTCTACAAATCTAGAGCATAACTAAGATACGGAATTTTGCCCACTTGCAACGAACACAATTCAGTTAAAAATAAAGATCCATTGAAAGGAAAGCGCACTCTTTCAAACCAACCCAAAAAACAGAAACGATAGGACTGGCATAACCATCTAAACTTCATAAATGTAAGAAAATAATCTAAACAAATCGCCCACATCCAGATAATAATAATTACTCCATCAGCATATGGACGAAACAATTCTATGTTAACACGTTATATTATTTTAAAATCTTTGTAACACTTGCATCTTTGACGCCGGGTTGTATCTGTATTGACCCAGTCTCAGTATCTCAAATCATACAATGCATGTCCCTAATATGAGACTCCATTATACATTTATCACATCACAATAGGCAAATTTAGGTGACACTGATAATATAACAAATGAAGTCATATAAGGAAAATCCTGTCCAAAAGGAAATAAGGCTGCATAAACATTTCACGATTGTGACAAGAAATCATAGTGTCTGGGACACTCATAGAGAGAGCAGAATCAATATTAACTTGTAAAATATATCAATAGCTATCCTACATTAAAATTTATTATAGAAATATGCACTATCAACTTTTCAAATTTCACGACCAAATTAACAGTTTTTAAACAGCAGCATCTTCTGTAAAAATATGACCGTTCAAACCAGATTGGCGTCATACAGATATAGTTAATATAATACATTTATTTATTTATCTATCAATCAAAGTTTCTTACGTGTATTTATCGACATCTGTCTCACTATGGTACACCTGTGTCGAGACAGACATCATTGATTGGCATGAGAAATGAGAACGTTGTTGTTTAATACATCAATATTTTTCAATAAAACAAAATGGAACGCGTTTCCGCGTGTCCTTGAGAATCTTCACTTGACATTGTTGCTGTTTGTTGCTTCAGGCAGCGGATGGCAGTGAAACCACATTGTTCACCGCGAAGCACGAACTAAAGAAATTAAAATATCATTTGCCGCCAATATGTTTAACAATTTTATGAACATAATAAACAAGTTACAATATATTATATTATATTATAAAAATGAAGTAGATATTATAATCAAAACAAATTATAATAAAAAAAATAATTGAAACTATCACGATGACCTAAGCTAGGAATTTATTTCACCATGATAAATAATTACCGTTATATTGAGCAGTTTTCTGATGATGCGATTTGCATTATTTAGATATCTAGTTTAGTTTTCAATGTGACATCCCTTATTTTTTATTAGTCCTAGATCCTGAACATAATATTTAATTTTGAAACTATTCGTTGAAATTTGCAACTGTTTTGATTACAAATTAATTTTAGTGTTTTTCTTAACAGTGTAGGGCATAGAGCAACTTTATACCAATATTCGATGACACACTACATTTCATTAAACCCTATTTAATCTAATTATTGTAATTAACGTATGTCTAAATGTACGAAAGAGATTTTTACTGTATATCTTTCATCTAGTAAGTAGTTAAGTCAATAGTTCTGGTATAAATTATTTAAGAAATATATTTGTACAGAGCCCTTAAGGTGGTTTTTCACAAAAACGGTGCTATATAAATTAGCCAAATATTATTATTATAAACAGTATAAATATTATACCGATCATTCACTGATAAGTCACTTGAACATCCACGAATTCTCTACACGAAGAAGTACTGTAGTTAGGGTACGTATACATTTGCGAACCGAAAAGCGAACCGTACCACGAATTATGGGAAAGGAACGAATTTATTGCGAGCGGCGTTTCGCGCCATTTGCGGTTGCTTCGTTTCTTTCCCATAAGTTGAGGTTCAGTTCGGCAGTTCGGCTCGCGGATGTATACGTAGCATTAGGTAATACATTTATCAAGTATGAGACATTTTTCGGTGATAATATATTATATCGGACAGCTTTAAGGCTTTTAAGGTACGTAGTATTTTTTCACAAAAATGGCATAATCAAAATTAGCATTATTAATATAGGAATTGATCAAATTTTGATTAAACTTCACGTTTTAAATTGCATATTATGTAGGTAAGGTTTGCAATTAGATTGTGTCCACTTACCATTACTTATTATTATATTTGAATGCTATTCTCGTGTCGATCTTACGAATGAACGAAATGGTACTTGAGGTAATGTGTCATTCAGCATTACCACAATATTGCCACATGTAACCAATGAACAAACAAACCCACACACATACACACAACAATGTCACACATATAGACAGAAAACGATTCCATACACAGACAAAATATCCACATACATCGCAGCTTTCCTGTTACTGTGCGAAGTTTGTTTAGACATTATTTGGAGTCATAAACCCACATGAATATTGGTTTGAACCATCAACATAACAAGTGCTAACCGGCGAGTGAGCTTAGAGGGCATTGTGAGAAACACTCGGCGAAAATAAGACTAACCAAATGTTGGAATATAAAGCTGTTAGTCATTTTGATATGACTAATTATTATTAGAACAACGTAATGATAATGTATGCGACAGTCAGAGGTACGCATAGACTTTAGCCATACACGAACCTATTAAAAGGAAACAATTAAAAAGAGGCAATTAAGACTCCCTGCGATTAATCGCAGGTGACAAATCATACATTAAGCCTTTAATACACGTTTTAATCAAAACACATCATAATCGATGAAAATAGAATAATTGGAAACTATTTGTGGTTCCATGCATGCCAGAACATTTATTATCTAATATCTAGTAATCATCATATTATTAGCTTTGTGAGATGCACTACCGCTCTCGCGTATGAAATTACGGATAATTGAATATATAGTTCATACCTCCTGGAATTCTATAATTTTTTTTTTACCAAACAACTACGGCCGGAGGCGGCACCACGATCTTCTGCGCATACCACATGGCAGAACAGACGTATTAGCTCAACACAGCATGACGCGGGGTGCTGCTAAACAACATGTCTCTTGATATCTTCAACAAATTTTGTACATTTGGAAGCATTTTTTTAAACAATTTTTGTTGATTGTCATCAATACCCAGCGACCTGCCAAATCGAAAACAAATTAATAAAACATATTTTATCCGAAAAAAACACTTTAATTCATTTAATAATATTTTAATTATTTATTTAAATAGCAAGTATAAATGCTCAGTGCCCTAAATACCTAGAAAACATTTTTTGATAAGAAGATAATTTATTGTATTACGTAGTACCAGAATTAATAAATTATCAGGATTAGAGTTTGCCCAGTTGATTTTATATTGTTACGTGATAAATTCAGTTTATTTCAATGTTTACCGATTTACAAAATTTCCACCATATTATCGCAATGAATATAATGAGGTGGTCACTCCCAAATTTCAAGGCCATTTCAAAGAGCATCACCTTAAAAATAAAATTAAATCACCCAACAGACAACATTTTATGAACTGTCGTGAAATCAATCGTTAAATTTTAAACGATTCATTCAGCGATAATTAGCGAAACGGAAGCACGAAGTTTCACGTTTCGTTTGCCATTTGTTTTGTTGCGGATTTATATAAATATATTCTTGCAATTAGTGGAAAAAGAGCGTGGGCACTGGGCAAGCCCGCAACTGACGGTTATGTAAGTATTACTGTGAATTTTGGGACCGTGACACAATAATATAACTATGAGTATATCATATTATAAAACTGTCTTCGATCATGACGGTATTAACTATCCCGCAGCCAAGAGGAGTAGGTAGTACTCAAAATCACTATCCTTATATTAGCTTAAATACTTGCCATATTATTTTAGTATTTCTGCGCAAATAATTGACTGAATAATTGGGATTTCTATAGTTTAAAAGCCCATAAGACAGAAAAATGCATGGGGTCGTCGGAAGACCCACTTGGTTACAGACGTTTTGTTTGGCATCTTGGCCTGTCAGAGTTAACAGCTAAATGAGAAACGTTACGATACATTGCATACGAGACCAAATAATACACGGCAGGGAAAACGTAGAGCAGTTTTAACAAGGAAATCGAATTTTCGGAAAGAAAATTAAAAAAAAATCTGATCAAATTTAAGAATAAAGAAAAGATTTCTGTGTTATTTTTTTCTGACACCCTAATAATACTTTTTTTAGTGAAAATGTTGCCTTTGATCTTCACTATTTCCCTTTTATTAGCTAATATGAAATTATACGAGATTATATATTTATATTCTTAAATTGGGTTTTTACAGATATCTAGATATAAAAACTGAGTTAATACACAAATAGGTACATAAAATTACAAAAATCTACTCAGATATATGATACGTCTAAATAATCATTTAATTTTTTAATTTTTTAAACAAATAAAATTATATAAAACTAACTCAAATGACAAAGAGAAGAAAGAGACCAAAGAGACACATTTGATACGTAATATAATTAGCGCATATTTGGGCGAGAGAGCTAAAATGGGCGATATTATTTTTAAATGTCTTCAGGTGAAACACGCTAACAATGGGAATTTAAACATTTATTTCAATACTAGCTGTACTCCAGACAGAGAAACAATAGCGCGTATTGCTTTTCGTCCAACAGATGGCGCTGTTTTTCAAAAAAGTATGTTTTTATCCGTCACAAGTAACATCTATATAATATAGGTATATAAAAACACACACGTAGTCGAATGCAACTTTATGTCAAATTTTCAAAACAATCAGTTAAGAACTTTGGAGATTTAATATTTTGAACAATAGAACATTAACATTTTTATTTATATAGATTGCTATGACCTTGATCTGATTTTGATAATGCCTTCAGAAGACGAAACATCTGTCACGCGTAATAATAATAATAATTACATCAGAACTTGTTTATAAATAAAATTGTTTTTAATGATTCCATGGCAACAAGAGAGATGAAAACAAAACTGTTATCTAAACCTAATCTAACGTAACCTATTTAACCTACTTTTTTCATCATTTTTCAAAAGTGTGTTATATTACCAGTGAATGTCCTGTGTTGCCTGGTTACCATTATTATCATGTAACTATTTAAGGAGCAACTTTTGTTCTCTCTCAACCGTAAAGTTGACTACCAGCGGAACAAGAGTGTACAGCGCGGTAGGCCAGTCCAAGCGTGTCCGGTGCACTACTGACTAGTGACTACATCACGGCCAGCTCTCCAGACCTTAAACGGAATGCATTCTGATGCACGAGACACCTCATTCGCATGGCAAGAAGAATGAGTCATTCAAACAAAGATCCTTGTGATAGCTGAAACCAATGGTGTGCGATCCATAGAAACCTAAAAAGTCATACAATATTGTAGATGCACCAAGAAATATGAAGAAAAACATACCTATTCCAATAAAAATGGATATGAGATTTTTGGGTAATTTCGGTTTTGATTTCATGATATTGAACAAATGTCTTGATGATTAAAATAGCAAAGCTGTTTGTAGCGTTGGCCTAAGGAGACCAGGGGAACTCTAGTGGACCTGTACCAATGCTTTGACTAATTCGGTACTTCAAGTGCAGAGAACAAAAGGATCTCAGCTTATTGGTCGACCACATCCAGAAAGGAAACTCGGTGTGAAAACAAAAGCCGCGGTTTCCGGCGGGAACAGGCCAAATGTAATAATTAACCTGACAATTAAATCACCTCGCTTCTTGCCGCAATATCCAGACACCAGAGAAAGGGGTATAATGCAAACTTATTCAGATAAAAAAAGAGAAAAATCGGCAGATAACCAACCGAAAATAGAAGTATTAATAATGGAACAAGATTTAAAAATCAGTTACGATAACCTTTATTCTAAATACTAGTGGGTTTCACATTATAGATGACCCTAAAGTGTATTTCATTTAAACTTATAACGTCGGTAGAGTGGTTAGATTGTGACATGAAAGTAGAAGAAGCGGGGAAGCCCGAAAAAAACACCAACTACTTGTTCAGGTCATGAAAAGAGAAAAACAAGAGTATTTGCGAATGAATGAAAATGATAAAAAAGTGTGAACCAATGCTGAGTTGTGTGGCGGTCCATCCTTTCCTGATTACTATTAATTTTAACTGGCATCATGAAATTTGCACCGATTTTTCTGCTGAGAATTTAGATGTTATTTTCAGCCATTAAAGTCATGTCTATCAAGAGCTTTTGAATAGGCGTTTAAAAGAAAAAAAATAGACGAAATAATTTTTTTTAAATTTGAAATAACAAACCTGTTACATACGGTTAAACGTATTTTTAACCACGAGAAAAACAAGAAATAAAGAATGTATATACCAGGGCTTCCCAAACTTTTTTCAACTGTGACGCCCTTGGGAAGTTGCCATATATTTGCGACGCCCCCCCCCCCGGTGACTAAAAATCTAAGCCCCCCGCCGCTCATTTGTACCAAGCGTAGTATTTTGAAGCCTCCCCCCCTGAACGGGTCACGTAGTATGGGTACGTTACCTAATAACAATTTGTCAGAAAAACTTCAAATAGTATCTAAATTAAAAAATGAAAAAACACAAAAATGGAAACAAACAAAAAAGATTAAAAAAAATATTTTCTTTGGTATTAATGAGAAGGATGTTCTTGCTTTCCTGAGCATAGTTTCTCAAAACGAGGTTGAAGTTTCGAAATCGCCACTCTCGTCTCTGCCTCTAAATTTATTTTTGATCTGTACTTATTCTTAATTACTGCAACTGCAGAGAAACCTGTCTCACACAAGTATGATGTCGCAAACGGTAATAAAACCCTTAACGCTGCAGTGCTGATGGAACGATATTCTCGCTATAAAGATTGCCTCACGACGCCCCTGGGATGATCCCGCGGCGCCCCGGGGCGTCGCGACTCACAGTTAGGGAAGCCCTGGTATATACAATAATTATTCTTCAAACGTAATCCAAAGTTCGTGATAGAAGACTGTAACTAACTATGAATACAATATATGTATAAATACAAGATTTAAATTTATTTCATACTAGCTGACGTATACCCGACGTTGCTGGGAGTTATTCTTAGAAGATAGACATATACCATTGGGACTATTCTGTAGGCCTATTTAAGATATACAATTCCGTAGCACATTATTTTGATGCATCTCATAAGATTTATCCAGCGTCAGCAATGTAAGCGCCCAAAAATATTTTATTTACGACTTGATTACAAAACATCGACTTTTCTCTACTTTCTATAAATATAATATGCATGTATTATATACATTAAACCTTCCGGAAGCAAATCTCTAAATGATAGTGAAAACCCTATCAAAATCCGTTGCGTAATTAATAAGAACTAAGCGCACAAACAGACAGACGCGGTTAGCGACTTTATTTTATACTATTTAGAGATTTCTTCTTAATTTTAATGCACGCAGCTGCAATTTTAAAACGTTTTTCCTGTATTCACTGTGTCAAGAGCGAAATAAATATAAGAATATTTACAACTATTATGAGTGCCAAAGAAAGTAAAAAATGGTAGCAAACACCATATTATTTTATATATTGAGAATAATGATTATTTGTATCGATACCTCATTCAAAAAATCCAGAAATTATGGTTACCGCGAAAGATGTAATTACAACAAGTTACAACAGTTACTTAGATGAAATTCCCGCAGCAATAATAATTTTCAAGTGGTACGTTTGTCTGGTGACCGGATAAATCATCAAAATATTAATTCATCACGTCTTTAAAAAGTTATATAAAGTCATGGAAAGTGATGAAACAAAAACTTTATTAACTGGGTTAAGTAGGTTAGGTTTAATTTTTTTTCATCGTTTTTAATAACTTTATATCACTTTTTAAAGGTGTGTTGAATTGTCGATGTGTTGATTTATCATGGAACCGTTTGTTTATTGTAAGGCTGAGAGGTTCCGGGTTAAATTCCTAAATGCGACAGAATCTTTTTCTGTTTCCAATTTTCGTTTGAGAGTCGCTACCATTGTCTTCACAGATTAAATAACTGAATAAATAGCATTTATTGATAATACCGATTCTTGTCACATAGAAAATTAATTTATTCGTGCATTTTATATTTCAAAGATGGTAAACCAATTTCAAAGAGTTTTTAAATAAAAAATAAACAGTATGAATTCCGTGCATATAATCATCGTGCTATTTTAGTTTGCATTGTAATTTGAATGACGAATCGTAATTGTTTAAGAATACAGGGTGATGTAATAGCATTGTAAACTAGGGTGGGCCATCAAAGCGTTTTTTTTAATTTAGATACCTACGTTGCGAATCTCAAAGTTTCAGCATTCGAATACTTTTAACAAATACCTTTTTTATTGTTTGAGAGGGCACCTGGAATGAGACAACCCAAAGTACTCATAAAAGGACCAGACCCTAGACGAACCAAGAAACTACTCGATATGGACAGAAACTCGCTGAGGGAACTGGTAGGACTACTAACGGGACACTGCCATCTCAGGAGACACATGCAGATATTGGGAGTGGAAAACACCAATAGATGAAATTTGAAAATGGGGATGAAGAGACTCCAATTCACCTATGGTGCCAATGTCTTGCCCTGGTGGGAACTGGGAACTAGGCTCAGATACCTGGGGAGACATACAGTAGAACCAGAAGACATAGCCACGTACCCAGTAACAACCCTGGTGAACTTTATTAAAGGGACTGGGTTGTTGTTAAAAGATTGAGTTAAAATGGGAGATAAAATTTATAAGTCACGATGAATGGTCAAAAGTGGTATTTATTAAACCAGAAAAAGATTGTGTATTATCTAAATAATAGTCGTACGCAACTTTTGAGATCTGTAAAAACGATTTTTTTAAAACTCTGCATAGACGGTCCACCCTATTGTAACTTACCGCAGTGGGTGAAGGTGAATACAGCAGGGTGGGCCGCTGATTTTAAAAGGTCGGCGAGCCAGTAAGTGACAAGGCCACCCTAAAGTCCAGTGTCTGAGAAACTATATCCGTTTAGATAACACACCGCAATAATTGAATCAGACCACAGAAACACAAAAATATTAAATTACTTTTGAACGCCATTATAAAAAGCTTGCGATACCAGCTAGTGCTTTATAACAATGAAAAATATTTTAAAATGATTAATGGAAAAACCGAGTTTTGTGCATAGAAAAAGTACTCTCTTTGTAAGCAAACTGATTCGATCAATCGTTGTGGTTAAGCATTTATTTATATATTTTTATTGCGACGGGACTTACTTTTTTGTGAAAAAAATGTGGATCAATATTTTTCAGAGGTTCAAAACCCAACGAAAAGAAATATTGTTAAATTAAAATTAGATCATTGCATACTATTTGTATCTCATTTCAGATTGAGAGTTATACGTCAGCCCCAAAGTAAAAATTATTGCAAATACTTCGCACCCTTTTTTCCCTCTGGTTTCCTACCCCAATCCACTTCGATCATGGCATAGTCCAACTGGATTCGATTTGGATTCTTATGCGTTATAATAAATACAATAGAAAAATGTACCGGATAACACATCAGTGGGTACAATGATTATAAAATGGATTTGTAACAATATTTGTTGATCCTTCTACTTAATTTATATCTATGATTTCGGTTAGATTGCCAACCCTAGAATTTTTTAAACACATCGATTGGATCACAAAACCTGAGTTGAAATCGAAGCAGCATTCATTCCTTGTTCAATAGCCCAGAGCATGTGGGCATCCTTTTAGCTGCTGACCGATAGATCCATTCGATCTTGCACTATCACGGGGATAACATTGACAAGACGATTTTAGAACCAAAAAGGAAATTATTTGCTGCATTTTCAAGCGGAGATGAGTCGCTGGCACCATCTGTGTTCAACCACTTTTTTTTTATTGAATATATATTTTTTTAAATGCATAACTCTTTATTATCTATATATTTATATAACTATCTGTTATATAAAAAAACATTGCATTAATTTATATATTTTTTTGCTCGACTTATCTCTACTTTCTATAAATATAATATGCATGAATTATACTATATTATATATAAACCTTCAGGAAGAAATTCTCTAATGATAGTGAAAACATTTGCAAAATCCATTGCGTAGTTTAGAAGAACTAATCGTACAAACAGACAGACGAGTATAGCGACTTTATTTTAGTACTAGATGTATTCCGTCATGCGTTGCTGTGGCTCAGTCTATCTGTGCAGATAGAGAAACAATAGCACGCGTTGCTTTTAAGCCTAATAGATGGCTTTTGAAGTTTAAAAAAAAAGCATGTTTGTCCAAAAGATCACGCTGTTTTTAAAAAAGGCATATTTTTAATTGTCACGGGTGACATCTTTATAATATAGGTATATAAAAATGGTTCCATGATAATTCAACATAGTGACAATTCAACACACTTTTAAAAAGTGATATAAAGTCATTAGGAACAAAGAAAAAAAAAAAATTTTAACCTAACCTAACCTACATAACCCAGTTAATAAATTTTTTGTTTCATCACTTTCCATGACTGTATATAACTTTTTAAAGACGTGATGAATTATATTTGTGATGATTTATCCGGTTACCTATAAAAACACACACGAATTCGAATGCAAAGTTGTGTAAAAATTTCAAAGCAATTGGTGAAGAACTTTCGGAGATTTAAGATTTTGAACAAACGAAGATTTACTATAGAGATTTGTTTTTGGGGTATTATGCCGTGGAGATTTACTAGATTAATTGTTGTCATCTATTTACACAATAAGACGATGGAAATGAGATATTTAAATAAAAACAATATTTCGATTTAAAACCGCGATTCAACCGCTTTGAATTACATAGGACACACGAATCAATAAAATGAACTCTGTTTGAATAATAATTATTCTAACATCCTTTCGACCTTCGGGTAATAACTGAGTATGTCACGTGGTTCATTATCACGTCCATCAAATGAAAATAAAACAGAGGCTTAAATTCAATACTAGTTACCATGGCAATCCTTTCAAAGCCATTAAAATTAAGCAAATGATTATCATTTTGATTAATCCTAATAGCGGCAGACTATTTATAACTTGATGAATAAAATTAACATGGGAACGTTAAACATTAATTAAAAAGGAGCGGACAACACGTGGTGTCAACGTCTGTTTCTGGCTAAAATCTTCCAACGTCGAATCCTTGGGGTAATAAATTAAATCGGCATTCCCTGCGAGAGAGAAAGGGATGTCGATATAGCATTGAGCATGTTTTGAAGACAGAGGCGGATACACTATCATATACCTACCTATTGCCGATCTACGAAATAACAATCCAACTACAAAGCATGATTGCAAGAAAGCTGCAAAAGCTCTCGAACGGTGAGCTCTGGCATCCATAAATTTGCACAGTATTTTTAGTCTGCGATTTCCAGATCAAGGCAACTATCTTCAGCATGCACTCTCGTGCACATCGTGAGCTACGGGGCTATTAAATATACACACATTGAAATATTTCAATATAATAAAAACTAAATTTTTTAAATTCATCAATAACAAAAAAGTTTTTTTATGTTAAGGTGTGCTAAAAACCGGGTGGTAACATTCATTTTTTTATTTTGTTAAAAAAACTAATATTCAAAGAAACTCTAAAAAGGCGTGTACAGATGATTTAAAAAAGGTTTTCAAAATGTATAAAAAAACCAGGAAAAAAAACTGGCAATATGTCAGATATTCTTGCTAATCCTAAAAAAATATCTGCAATTCGCGATAATCACAAATTAAACAGCTGTGAACCTATACTCATACGAGTTTGTAAGTTATAATAATACAATGCATGAGAGATAAGATAAAAAGAACATCACATATTATGTAACATCTAATAGAAAAAGAGAGAGTAAAAAAACACAAATTAGAGCATACATTTAGATAATACTGATGATCAATGTTTATTAACTAATATTATGTAATAATTATTATTATTATTATTCACGAACCGCCCCTGAATAACCGCCATTAGAGATGACATCATGCATCTGAATAATTGCTCACCAGACAAAACATAATATCGTCAGGAGCGCTGAACAAAAAAATCCTAGAAGTGTGATCTGTACCGATTTGAAAGACTGCTTTCGACTCCAAGGTCCCAGACAGGTCAATTAAATTGACTAGATATGTGAAGGAAACAATTGCGATATTTGGAAAGCGTTGATAAGTTGTGAGGAAAATGGCAACCACACAAAAAGTAATACCAGGGCCTCGATTCTCGACGAAGTTTATTCCACTCGAACAACGAGTGGTTCGACCCACTCGTTGTTCGAGTGGAATGAATTTTGACGTTTGGCGTATGTAAGTGTGTACCTTCGACGAGACTGACGAATAAGAATGTCGACCAATGTATGTACTTTCGATGGCGATTGCGAGCAGCCTATATCGGAGAATCGATACCCTGGTACAATACCTGCGCTATAAAAACACGAACGAGTGGATAAGTATAAATAAATAAGGACAAGTCTACACGAAAAAAAACTAATAATTGTTATTGTTTTATTAAAAATCTATAATATATTTTATTGGTAAATTACGGTTGAAAACAGGGCTTACGAATGAATTAAGAGGTAGCTACAGGCCAAAAATGTGTACATTCTTGGTATACCTTATACTGTAGGTAATAGGCATTAAAATCGCTTGACAAACGGAGTCTAGAAACGTTCGATTTCAAGCACAAAACTGGTTTTTATTTATTATGTAAATAATTTTATAAGAAAGCAAAAAAGTAAACCAAGTGAAACTGTCACAGATAATCTTAGCTATAATACTGTATTGTTTTAAAGTTGTTTACTTTACGCGTTCATACATTTCTATTGAAGAAATAGTTTACATTTATATTTTTATTGAGTAATTTATTATTTTATTTGTATTCTACTCAAGCGAAACGATAGGAAAACCTTCAATTTATTAGAAGCATATTTTTTGGTAATCATAATGTACACCAATTCGATAGAACGAATAATGAAAATAGTGATTTGGCATTAAGCTTCGCCTTAAAGAGGTTTCCTGATAAACTTTTATTAAATTACAAAAATATTATCATGAACTCGTGTTTATGAAAATGCGAAAATTCTTTGTATCATCACGATATATTATCAAAGCAAATAGATAAAACAATATTAAATTGATGTTTTACTAATGAGGTCTGTTAATTTATTGTAAGGGAAAAAATCTATTTCTTTCCGTGTAGGGTGACCGTCATTCAAGCTAAGGTGGACATATCTTGAAAAAAATTAGGGTTTTTTTGATGTCCAAAGCTGAAGTTAAATCGAACTTAGATCGGACACACAGACACGCCCACTACACACTTACATCGGTGTGTCTCTTCAGTGGTCAGGACCATGAGCGCATAAATATTCGTTATTCGAAAACGGTCTTCGGGGAGGGCTAAACAACATGTCCCAATTTATGGACGGACCGATTTTTCACATAAATAACGTGATCTGGTTTTCAGATGGGGAAAAGGCAGCCTGTGAAATGGGTGATAATCGCCTCTTATAATTATTTAAAAAAACTTGTATAATATTAACGGTGGAAACAAGTGTTAAAATCGAAAAACTGGATGTACATCATACAGAGAACCAAAAAAATAAATTAAAAATTGCCAAGTGAATTGTTGAAATTTTTTTTAGAGCCGGTTCTACGCTTCGACGTATTTTAAAAGACAAAAAACAGCTAATCGTAACACCGTAGCTACCGACATTTTTTCAAATTTAAACTAAAAATCTTATTTTCGAACTCGATTTACTTGAAAACGAAAGCTCAAATCAAAATAAGTAATACCACAAAATCAACTCCAAATGTGATTTTCGACGGTGACAATTTTTAAAGTTTTTTTTTTATAAAAAAACATAGAAGAGCAGTAGGAATTTGACAGCTAGGGTCGATGTGGGGGGGTTGGGAGGTTATTCGGCTGAGTGACTAGTGTACACATGTAGAAGTATTTTTTTAAGGCGATGCCATACGTAGTAATGCAAAATCATATGTTTTTGGTTTGAAAATTTGGTCGCCTAGAAATGTTTCAGATGCTTTAATTAAATACTGCGAGTAGAATACATCTTGACCATTGAAATAATCGAGTATTTTCTTTAGTACGTAAGTCTTTTTATAAGCCCAGAAAAAAATAATGTATAGGCCTATGAAAACTGCTTTAAAGTTCAAAATCTCCTACTTACGAACCCATTTTAAGTTATGATACTATTGTATAATGTGTACAAATTAAGTTATTTATAAAATGATCCGAAAAAAATTAAATATTTATGCCTGAAAATCCACAAAATAAAATAAAAGGCACTTTATCGCCATGTTTTTTTCTTGCATAAATCAAAACAGGCGGATGGTGTTAAGCGGGAATTTAAACCTTATCGCCATATACGTAAGGGTTGTTATTGATAGCGGCTCAATTTAAAATATTACACGATGTAGTGCATCGCCTTAAATTGGTAAAAAAAACATGAAAACAGTCACCGGAGATCAAAATTTAAATATAATTTTTTACTCCAAATAATGTCAGGAAACACTGGTAATCAAAGTAAATTAAGTACGCCCTTTAACATCCTGTATAAATAATAACAAATAAGTAATTTCCTTAGAATAAATTAACGCGCAACAAGGATGTTCTTTCATTGAACTTTACTGATGTTTATAAAGAGATATTAATAAATTTCGCAGCAAAATATAGATTCCCAGTAATATACGGAACAAATATTATTGAATGAATGAGTCATCCAATATCATTTCTAGAACAAATTCGCACATCCGACACATTTTCATTTTATTCCGATCAATATTACTTTTTAAATGTCGGAGCGAATGGCAGATGTTTGTCGGCAAATAAACACACATATACAAGAATAAACGTAAAGCTTCTAGTTTATTCACAATATACAGTAATGGGCAACCTTTTTTACTGTAGTAGCCAATTTTCCAATTGCAAGGAGAAAAATGAATTCGGCTGATTTGAAATCCTCTTAAAAACGTGATTGCAATTGCATTCAGAATATATCGGAACACGTGTTCATGCAGCTGTGCTTTTCCAGATAAATATAATACCGAAATATAAGAATTTTTATGACCACGTATTCCGATATCCTAATAACATATTCGTGTTTTACCGACAGTTTCTTGAGCAAACCTGTCAATTCATGTCAAGGCCTGCAATCACGTTTTTAATAGGAAAACGAATAATTTGTCCAAATTTTAAATAAATTAGCAATATTTTATATCGATAAGTTTTCTTCGTGGGACTGCAAAATTGTGCAAGTAGGTATTTGCAGCGTTTAATTTTGCTTTGGAAACATGCAATAACAAGCTTTCGGAAAAAAAACCAACACTATAGCGTACGTAATTATTTAAAAAATTATTTAAAAATAAACTGCACCTGCACTAAGTACCTGCTTAGTAGCAAAATATAAAATAATAGCGCTATACATCAAATAATAAAAAGTTTTAAAAACTTGCCGTGTAACATCTTGAAAAAGGTTAAATTCTTCCCACTAAGTCAATTACATCCTTACGTGTAAACAATTCTACAAAGCCTAAGGTTTTTTTCTGTTTCTCAAGCCCAAAACGTTCATACATCTGATCGGGTTATTCATCACTGACATAATATAAGTAACGACCTTTCAAACCGTCATATTACAAATCGTCAATACATGACCATCACTATCCTATCCGGTGATGTAATCACAAAGACTGACAAGCTAGGCATTGTGAATAGGAAATAGAAAATATTAGTAACTAGACAACCCGTCCACATGTGCGCGTACGCGGATTACAATATGATATGGATTAACGTGTTTATTTCGATGGTCACACTGCCGTGTAAGTATAATGATTATCATTTGTTTGACGACTACCGCTTTGATGGTTGTTACTCCTTTGATTGCATCGAAAACATCTACTGCGTAATATTCCACAATAAACATGGATCCCGACTATATAAGGACTGTGTGAAGTTGCCAAAAGCCGAGACTGATGAGAAATAATTTTAATTATCGATGACGATGAACGCCTACATAAAACCACAAAGACAAACTACTATTAAACTGGCTATAACAATTGTTTGAAGAGCCGACATCGGAAAGGATCGGGGATAGTAGGACACAGGACGAGGGAGTTTTAGGAGATCTAATATACTTGGACTAGCAGATAAAAAAACCGGCTGCAGCGGTTTGAAAACTTCAACGGTTCTTTTTTAAAATAACAGAGGGCGCCACTTCCGTTTACAAAAATCCTAAACCGCACAGTCATTAAGATAATAATATTATCTGATGAATAGACGATGTGGAGGCGAACACATCATCTATAGGTATAGAAACTTGAGGGAGATCGGCAAGAGCCGAATCATGATATTCTAAGAGTTATGAATCATCAAGACAGGAGGTGATAATGGAGAGGTATAAAACGTAGTGGAAACCCCCATTTTATTACGAGATGAAAATAATGATCATAATTTTTGTGTTTGTCCTCAATGCTCCTGGAAAATGGATATTATAACAAGTGACTAAGTCAAGAGTTTTAATATTCAAAACCAATAAAGCACCAAAAGTTACATATTGACTGATCAATTATTCAGTGAATGATATCACTTGGATGAATAATGACACATAATATTATAACTTAGAAAACTGAGCGGGAAAGAAAATCAAATACATAATAGTTCTAAGAACGGATATAAAAAAAATCGAATAAAAACAATATGTTCGACCGTTTCATCTTGTATAATAATATTATAATGAACATATCATGTTCTCCTTAGTCGTAGAATCGTGAAATTTCAAAGTGAAATCAATCTACAGGTAAAAGACTACAGGTAAAAAAACGGCAGGTGCATCCCTCTTTCAAATTCACCTGATGGCCGCACAATGCGTGTGTGTTGAACTGTGACCGTTCCCCCTATAGCCCGGGTTGATAGTCTCGACTTCGCAAGAAAGAGGAACGAGAATTAACATTATTTTACCGCTTGATGATTGAAATCGAAATGCTGTTTATTCATGGTGCTCTAGAAAGTATTGGAAATGCGAGAATTGTTGAATAATGCAGGTCACAGAATAATAAATTGAGCACAGAATGCCGACGAAAGGGATAAATTTATTTTGTACTTAGTTTTATTACCTGACTTGGCAAGAGATTTCAACGATATTTTTAAAATATTTATTTAAATATTCACCTATTTGGCTGTTCAACACGAAAATTTCAGTCTGTATCGTGAAGCTTATTATTCAAATTAGTACAGTGTTTTCCAATAAGAGGTGTTATTTTGATATTCAAAGAAACTTTTCCCGTAAAAGATCAATGGTTTCGTTGCTTGTGTGGCACGTAGCGCCGTCTTGTAGAAAGTAAACGTTGTCCAGATCAATACCATCCAATTCCAGCCATAAAAAATCATTAATCATCTCTCGATAGCGCAATGCATTCACCGTAACTGTTGCTCCAGCCTCATTTTCGAAAAAGTAAGGTCCCATGACTCCGCCGGACCATAAACCGCCCCAAACAGTCACACGTTGAGGATAGAAGGATATATTTCAAGAATAACTGTTGGGTTTTCCGAGCCCCAGATGCGACAATTTTGCTTGTTGTCGAAGCCACCGAGGTGGAAATGGGCCTCATCACTCAAGATGATTTGCATTTGATTCACTAAAGTGAATTTTAATAATTTCAATGCGTTGTTGAAGCGTGTATCGTTCCATTTTTATTAATGGCGTAGTTTCTACTTGTCAAATGTCAGCTGAAAAATGACAGCTTCTAAAGTAACATCTCCCGAAATAGCGGGCTATTCAAAATAACACCTCTTATTGGTATTTCAACCACAAGAACTAACAGTCGGTTGTACCAAGTCTCTAGAAATCGAATCAGAGGCATAGTAAAAGAGTTTAATAGAACGTTCGAGACTCTTGGAAGATGTCGAAGATAACCAAACTTGGAATGTAACAAAGCGGCGAAGACTTTCATTTCCCATAATTAAGTAAAAGTAAACGGTTTATGAGAAATTTGTCTTATTATTTTGGTGAATAATAATAACATAAGAAAAACAGAAAGATATATCATGAAAAGCATCCAGCTTTATTATAGCAAAATGTCAGGTGTCTGTCAATGCTTCTCCGGTGTTAATTAAATAAACTTGCAAACAGATGTTAACGATAAAGCAAAAACTAAAATAAAAATCAACGGGGAACTAATGAGTACTTGCCAACGTATATTTAAGTAATATCGTTGTATTTATGACTTTACCGTATTTTGTGTTGTCGTAATTCATAAAACAAGATCGTTTAATTGGCGAATAAACAGTCGAGAACAAAAACGAGTAAATTTTCTCAGAATTTCTATGTAATTTTATCAGCATTCGTAAAATAGACGGCAAATAACGCGAAAGGTCGATGATAATGATTGTTGATCGATCGTTAAAATTTACAATGAAATATTCAAGCCATGACACAGAATACTAAGAAATTAAACAAGTAGTACTCTCTCTAAATTTTAAGTAGTGTTGTGTGGATTGGCCACATTTTATTTTACACCTGTTAGTCACTAGTAAAAAAAACTAAACCCCAATTGGTTTGTTATTAATTAGCGTCAAGAACGATCATATTCGATATTAAAGTGACTTGTCAATCTATGACTTCTAACCATTAATAATATGCCGTGTCTCTCACACGTCAATCTCAGAACTTTGAAGGTAATTCCTGGCATTCCTGCTATACAAATACATTCTAGGCAATACTATCAGCGAGCGTAGTGGACACGCTCGCTTCGCCTCGTCGTTCTTTGCTCCGAGAGATTCAGCGTACGCTGAAACCTCGTCGTTCTTAGGGTACGTATACATTTGCGGATGTATACGTGGCATTACATTGAGCAGTTATTGCTTGGTTTATTATTTGTTCGATGGTGGCTGCGTTCACCGTCAATATACGCTGAATACCTACTATCTATCATCTCGTCCACATTGATAGATAGTAGGTATTCAGCGTATATTGACGGTGAACGCAGCCACCATCGAACAAATAATAAACCAAGCAATAACTGCTCAATGTAATGCCACGTATACATCCGCAAATGTATACGTACCCTAAGAACGACGAGGTTTCAGCGTACGCTGAATCTCTCGGCAGGATGTCTCACCTCGAGCCTGGAGTCGAATTATCACTGTCAATGTGGACGAGATGATAGATAGTAGGTATTCAGCGTATATTGACGGTGAACGCAGCCACCATCGAACAAATAATAAACCAAGCAATAACTGCTCAATGTAATGCCACGTATACATCCGCAAATGTATACGTACCCTAAGAACGACGAGGTTTCAGCGTACGCTGAATCTCTCGGCAGGATGTCTCACCTCGAGCCTGGGTTCAGAACAAGCATAAAAATGATACTCTAGAATCTACCAAGGAAAAATGTGGGTGTGACAAAAGTTACCAAAAACCGCAAAAGGCACATAATATATTTAACTAGCGTAGTGCAAAGACCGGTATGAAACCCGACAGCGGAACAAATCTATGCTAAATGAATTCAAGATTATTTGTTACAAAATCCGCTACTTTCGGCCTAACTTCAGTTACCAAATTACCGAACTAATTTTATACATAATAATTAAAAGAAACACAAAAATGGTTGAGTTATCTAACTTTTGCACGGTTGCGAGAAACATCATTATGACGACAGCGGTTCAAGGTTTGAATTTATGTTCATGTTTCGTGCAAAAAAAGTAGGTCTATTATTCAATCGGTGTACTCGGACATGTACAATGTACATGACAACACAGGTAGAATATCGCGGAGAATATTAATGGGTATATTATTATTATGTGACAACGGATAGTTGTTGAAAAAAAAGGAAAGTGTCGTTCAGGAAGCATCGTAAGTTTTACCAAGCGTGGAATGATTGAGAAATGATTATGT
Organism: Hesperophylax consimilis; assembly: GCF_061612785.1. Lineage (NCBI taxonomy): Eukaryota > Metazoa > Arthropoda > Insecta > Trichoptera > Limnephilidae > Hesperophylax > Hesperophylax consimilis. The sequence continues at coordinate 32,633,636 of NC_142841.1, forward strand.
TCAAGTGGCAATTTTCTAAGTAAATGATTGTCCCAAGTGATGCTGGTCCCCTCAATTAACCTCACTTTGATTGAGTTAGAGCGGCGAATGTAATCACATCAAGTGCCATCGTTATGTCGCTGAAACCCTCACCGCAATGGGTACACTTTGACATGTGAAAGTTCGCTCTTACTTCCATCTTAATACGTTAAAATAAATTAATAAATATTATTACGACAACGTTTGCCGTACAAGCGATTAAACAAATCGTTAAATAAAGTAATTTAAAATAATATGCATGAATTCAATTTCGTCAGCTTGTCAAACAAAATAATTTTAGTATTTTAAGAAATAATAAATAGGTGGTTGGCAATATCATTGGTTTTGTGGGCAAGGTCATCATCGTTGGCAATAAATAAGATAACTGACGCATGGCTCATATAAATAGATTAGGCACGACTGAACTGTGAAAGTAAAATAGTCATTCTGTATCTAATCATTATTAATTATTCCTGAATCGGTTTAGGTTTTGACTCAGTGCACGTTATCGAGATATTCAAACTAAGTGTCGAGGATTCGTTCGGACGAATATTCTCGAATAGAACTTCCAAGTGCTGACTGAGAGTGGTTAGTTACGTAAGTTGGCTAATCCATCCATAACCTGATGACCTTGCATTGCCAAATATTCGATGCACTGGCCATGTAAGGGTTGAAATTGTGAACCTCAGTTCCAAATTTAAACACGATTCCTGATAAATAATTTTGAAGAAGAAAATTCGCCATACAATAAAACAGACAAATCGTTCCTACGTAAGAATTTTGACAGGCATAACAGAAAACAACTGCTCTCGTTCTACGTTAATATGCTAAAATACTTGCTCCAAGCATCGCTAAGCGACTGACCGTTGTTCAGGTAAACATTGCATCGGAAGCTGACGCACAGAATTGCGTGCATAAGTAAGTATTAATAAAGTGGAGGTTTTTTTTTCAAGTAAATGAAGATCTGGGAAGGAAAAAAGGTATGAGGGGCGGGTAGTAATCTGGGGGCAGTGTGTTCAGGAGTGACGGACGTTTAAATTCATCCCTCAAGTTTTCAAGTTTTGAATTGAAAATTTAAGCCCCGATTGGGCAAATGTGATCACGTAACACGTCCACAAGGCATTTGCACTCTTTATCCTACTCTTGATCTAGAACAACCAAATATTATGGATGGGTTGTTTCATATAATTTGAACAATCCATCAAATTTCAACGTTCAATTTCAGGTTCGTTAAGACATCCGTGACTTTCTTGAAAAAAATCAATCGCCAAAGCTTGACAGAGTGCTAGAAGAACGGAGTAATGATAATGATTCTTTGATGGACGGGACAATGGTGATGTGCATCCGCGGAGTCGCCTTGCACGTCAGTGCTCACCATTCAAGGGCCATTTGACAACCAACCAATAACAACACGGACTGGGATAATTGGCGTAATGAATATTACCGCGGGTAATGAGCGTAACAAAGTTTTTCAAAACGACATCATGTGCTGGATTCACTATTACGTTTCACGTTTGAAAGTGAAAAATGTCAATGATGGGTAAAAAGAAAAAAAAATGTGTACGTTAATAGGTCTCACTGTGGAGACACAGTGATGAATCTATCTTATCATTTCTCGGCTACCTCGGAGAGCGAACTGAATTAAATGTCGATTAAAAGGTATTTAAAGAATAAAAAATACTAATTTCGGCATGTGATTTTAACTCTGGTTCAATGAACTCGCATTGAATTTTTTGTGTCATTTTCAAAATTGGAACTGATGGTCTCAAGAATTCGATCAAGTACCGAGCGATGAAGTACATACCACAATATAATATTTTTTACCAGAAAATTATTTTAATTCTTTATTTGAAATGTTATTTTTTGGAGTTTCGCGATAAGTTACAAGTCAGGTTTATTCCATTTCCAAGAAAACTTAATTTACTAACATATGGAAAATCCCTTAATTTGTCACGGGTATGTGCTATTATAATTAAAATCAAAACATAGAAATTGATGGAATATGTTTTTATGTAAATGTAAAATAATTTAATTATAAAATAATAATTTGTGGCGATTTTACACGAAAACGGCGCAAGATAAATTGGCCAAATATTATTATTATTCATAATTCCTAAAACTTTTTTTTAAATGTCGCTAGTGTGGAGTTTCTTCCTTCATAAACCTTCTGACCTTCAGCTTTTGATATAGGCTTCCCTCAAAAGTTTAGTTTTGATATAATATTTATAATTTTAATATATTTTTTATACGTATTTATTATGAATATTCAATTTACAAAAACCAAAAAAAAAAACAAAAATTAAAACTTATAAAAAATAAAAACTTTCTTCTACAACACATAAATACTTGTCACACCTATACATAACCACGTAAACACCTCAGCACAGGTTCTCCTAGTGAGGTGTTCACGAAACATACAATATTACTCACATACAGTTTCACCTTCTCAAACCTACCTTACACACAACATATTATAGTTATAAGTTTGAAATATATGTACAAATATAAATAATTATGTGAATACTGTAAATATTATATAGAAATAAATAAATAAATAAAATAAAATAAAGATATAGGCTTCCCTCAAACGTCTATAGTTTCGATACAGGCTTGCCTCATACTTTATAGTTTTTCCTATTTTCATGTTTCTTTTAAGCCCTAAACCCATGTAATCAATGGGCGTCCTATTTATTATTCTTTTTCAATAACTTATTCATATTGGGATTCCAATGGTCATCTGTTAGCTGTCCTCGTGCCCATCATATGGTCCAACCGCTGAAAGCTTCGTTATACCCACTATAATATCTGTTACACGGAGCTATCAGAGATATACCTGTAATAGTACAACATGACTAACAAGATTGTGACATTGTCAATTCAAGTCTTCAACCCAAATCCTGTTCGTTTTAAAAGGCGATTCATTTAAGTATGCAAATATATACACCTGAATGACGGGACAGAGTTGCATCTACGAAAATAGCTCGCCAAATATAGTTGAGTCACGTTCGATGTTGACCCAATCTGTGTTTACAACTTTACCCGGACTTGGTTCTTTGAATGCGAATTATTTCTGAGATCAGTGTGTACATTTCTTAAGCTGGCCTCTGATAAACAAACAAGCCGCGTTTCATACTTTCTTCGTGCCTCAGTCAAAATTTCTCGGATCATCAAATTTTCATCGTTTTATTAGATCTGCGATGAAAAGAGAGCAAAACGAAATAAACCAGAATGACTGATTTGAACCACTAGCATCCGTTTATAACTATCTTATGTGAATAGATTTTTCTGCTGAGAACACGGAAATGCTAGAAAAATAACCATTTTAATACAAAAATTAAAAATCCATGTTTTTAGCTTGTATAGGTACTATTGTATGAAAAAGACCAAATGTGTTCCGTTTGTTTGTTTTTAAACTGCATACTCATTGAAAGTGTTATAACTTACCTACATGTGGGTCTGCCTTTAAAATGTGTTTTAAAACAGGCAATGAAATTGACGATTTTAGCTTACGTAAGTTAATTTAACGACTATGTGAACTCATATTAAAATACGAGTATGTATTTAATTTTTTCAGCGATCTTGAACCTTATGAACCATGATGGTTGTTAAAATAAATATTTTAAGCTCGTCTTTAAAAAACAAACAAAAAATAATCATATAATTCTGAATGATTCATTGAAAATCACTTTTCTGGTTTATGAAAAAAAAACTAATTTCGCAAGCATCAAAAATGATAATTTAAAAAAATATATATATTATGCGGTTGTGCAAATGATTAAAATGTAAAAAAATATGAAATCTTTCACGAACAACAAATAATTGAAAAAATAAAGTGGCACATTGTCTTTCAATAAATCTAGCAGCAATTGTAAGCAGGGTTTGCAATCCCGCAGGATTTTTGCAATATTATAGCGCGCGGGATTTTCATGTGCGGGATTGGGAGATTGAAAAAAATATCAAATTTACAACAACATCCTACTGTTTTGATTTGGACGTACTTACGAGATGCGAATCACGTCATAAGCAAACGAGAGAAAGTCCAGAAGGCAGTACCAACGAAGTTTTAATTGTAATATTTTTTCAACAGTTTTCTTAAAATGCTCATTTCGTTTCGTTTTAAACGTCTTTTTACAATATTACTAGTACTAAAGATGATTGATCCCATTTCACTAGTATTTTTTTGCAGTAATATTACTTATATCAAATGTTATTGATACGGAAAGTCCTCTTAAATAACTTACTACGTTACCTTTTAATTTTTTTTATAATATACTAGAATCAAAGATAATTTATACTAAATAATAAAAATAAAAGTTAAATTAAAAATCCCGCAAATCCCGCGGGATATCTTAATTATATCCCGCAATCCGGCGGGATTTGCAAACCCTGGCTGTAAGCAACCAACCAAACAAGTCACCTTGCACGAGACAGAGGAATGAAGGAAAATAAAAACATTTTACCGGTTCAACGAGCAACGAACATTCGCGTCGGATTGTCAATCGCTACAAGAAGGATTTCTACCTGTGTAAAATGGATGAGAATAATACATAGCGTGACGTATAATATCGCGGTTCATCTAATTATTGGTATTATTATTTATTACCAGTTGAAAATAATTCTCCCGAGGTCTTCTCGTCGAGAACCGGTAATCCCAGTCAAAGGTTGATTTTAATATTCGTGCAATGCAAGGCGGCCGTTGTAGTAATTATTATACAACATCATAATATTTTAATCTTCACATATTCTTATTTTTGGTACAAGGAAAATTACTGAGAGATATTACATGGTGCCGGTTTTTCAAGGACTCACTCCTACACGTTTCGTCAGTCAATATAAGACTTAGGCCTGGAGCAAAGTCTGTTGGTTTCTGAATGTGGGAAATTTATTCAAGACGAAAAATAAAACCTATCTTTCTGTATGCTGTGTCTGTGTACTATGTTGAATGTCCCGTATTTTCTAAAGAAGACACCCGTATCTCATAAATAGGGCTCATAGACGTACCAGATTAATGTGATACTCAATTCAAATTTTCTCTTAAAACTCTCCCCCTCTCCATTCCAACATATCACGGGGTTTGTCAATAAAGTGAATTCTGGTCACCCTACATGAGCCAAATACATGTTGAAGCGCTGAAAAGAAAGCTGATGAATGAGCTTGTATTAAATTATGCAACCAAGTCTGTCGTGCAGTTGTGCATGCTTTCATACCTTTTTAATGGGCAGAAATAAGTAGGGTAAGTAACAAGGTAGGGCTTGGAGAAACGAGGGAAGGATTGGAGGAACAATAAAAGGCTTGGAGGAACAAGGAAATGCTCGAAAGAACAAAGTAATGTAAGGCTTGTAGGAACAAGGAAAACTGTAAGGGACAATGGGGAAGACAGTAAGGATTTGAAGAAGAAATTAAAGCTTGAAGATAAAGTAAAGGCTTGGGGAAGTAAGCAAAGGTTTAGGAGAACAAGGAAAATCTTGGGAGAGTAAGTAAAGGCTTGGAGGAACAATGTACGGATTGGAGAAACAAGGTAAGAAGACTTTGAGAAACAAGGACACGCTTGGAGGAGCCAATAAGGTTTATAGGAACAAGGTAACACTTGAAGGACAATATAAGGCTTGGAGGAGCCAATAAGGTTTGCAGGAAAAAGGTAACACTTAGAACAACATAAGGCTTGGAGGAGCCAGTAAGGTTTGCAGGAACAAGGCAAGATTTGAAGGAACAATATAAGGCTTGTAACAACAAGGTGAAGCTAGAGGAACAAGGGAAGGCTCGTAGGAACAAGATATGTACCTACTATGTGCATATTAAACAATATACAATCTTCTATATAGTAGAGCAAGCCGCACTAATTTATTAATGAACTCACCTGTGGGGAGAGCTACGTGCTTTTTGAATGCGGTAGATAAGAAATTAGATTTATTTTTTGTGTCCTATAGCGCATTTGCGAGATTTTTGGCATTGCATATACACTGCATAAATGGTACAATTATAACGTCTTAGGCTTTATTACCTGTAATTGTTATAAATAAATGTACAAATTATATATAAATAAATAAATAAAATAAATAAATAAATTATTCATACTAACATTCTAAGAAAAGTTAGTTGGTTACATTGATGACCCAGACAGGCTGAATCGTTAATTATTAAATAAAATTAAGTTAAAGAGACGTCTGCAATCAATCAATCACCTTAATTGATTTGTGCGAGATGTGTGTGGCGTGTGGTGACATCATATGATACTAAAAAATACTGAGCAGCTTATTTAATTTACTGTTGAATAATAAAGTGATTTTACGTGTGCATTATAAAGGTAGATAAAAAGTTTTGCCGATATTTGATTGAAAACTCGTTAAAAACTAAAACAGTTTTTGGTATAATACAAAAAAATGTATGACGAAGACTAATCAACTTAAAGGAATCATTAGATTTGTATTGGGCTTATTAAAAATGATGTCGTAAATGTTTTAAATATAGATCACGCCATACATCACAATCTACACATAATCCCTGAACGCAGTCAGAAAGATTGGCTAAAGAAGGAAGAATCCCAACACTGCATAATAACCCGAAAAATCACGACAAGTATACGATGATCGAAATTTAATATTCTTTCATCAAGTTTGAAACATGCTGTATGCAAACAATGCGAGTGCTGTGTTCGTGTCAACTCCAACTGCGATACCTAAGCTAAGGAGCAGAAGGCTATAGGTCTATTGGCACTGGACGAGCAAATATTATACAATGTGTAAAGAATAAGACTTATCTCGCGATTTTGAGATAAATACAGAGAACCAAAGATAGCAGGTAAGTCTCTTATCAGAAAAAATACCATAATTATCGCAAAGCCTATTCGTAAAAGCCGCATTGCCGCATAAAAATTAATTAATCTTCTTTAAAACGATAAAACTTTACACACAAAAAGTAAATTAACAAATTCGTTGGTAAAAAAAACTGAATCATGATGCAAAAAAATATTTTACATGAAATAATTTTACTATACAATTATCTTGATTCAACGGGTTATTAATGGTTTGGACTTATACCTTTATTTAAACAATTCTTGAAATTCCACAGTTGAAATGCCAGGAATTTGTGCAAATTAGGTAAAAAAATTTGAAGATTAAACCGTTGTGAAATTTCGTCTAAATTTGTTGTAAAAACATTTTTCTTTAATTAATTAATGAGGATATAATTTATATTTTATAAAAAATAGGAATTTTTTTAAATTGCGTTAGCGAATCCAAAGAAGTTACAGACTATAAAATGTAAGATTGATTGGCGAAGAAGTTTGCAGTATTGGATTGCAGTAGAAAAGAATTTAATATGCATTTTCGTATGAATTTGCACAAAAAACTTATCTTAATATCTTACAAAGATTGTAAAACATTGGTTAATGCGTTAAAATCCATCATAGAAGTAACAGAATGCTTCATTTAGGATCAGTTAGAGAAGTGAGATTATTCAAAAATTCAACAAAAAAATTAAACCGTAAATAATTTTTAAAAATATTAGCGAATGCACAAAAAACCATTGAAAAGTCGCAAATTGTGTAATTTGGGAAGATTTAAGAATAATGGTTAGTAGTCATTAAGTTTACCTGCTTGCCGCCGGCAACCATCTTGGCGAAGCTTCAGGTATATCCTTACGAGCGCAGAAATTACAAGGCCCTCGGCCAACCGTCACACCGGTGCAAGAGTCACACACCTGTCACAGTTGACAGTTGCTCACTGAACGTATATTATAATAGCGACGACACTCAAGAGGAAAAAAACGCTCCGAATAACACGCCGCGACTATCGATCATAAATACTGAAAACTTATTTAATTAATTGATCTTGGATCTTTCAGATGGGGTTCGAATCGTACGACCGAGTCGGTCGAAGGTTCAGAAACAACTGAATTTCTAGACAACAATGCACGTCGCACGACCGGCACGACGCGGCCGGTTAAATTCTTGAATACCGGGTGGTGGGTTGATTCGTTGCTTGTTTGGATGGCTGGTTCGTCGGTTGGCTTTGGCTATAGTATGGCTTGATATGCGGTAGCGGCTACGCTATAGGAACTGGCTATGGTCGAATAACGCCTGTCTGCTTCGGGTGCGGGGCGCGGGGTTCTAAATCAGCCGCTGGAGATTTAGCGGCGGTCGCACTGCGCAGGCGCGGGAACGTTCAAACCGGCCAATAGGAGACGCTCCTGACGGAGGTTTTAAGGCTTCGCACGTGGATTGTAAAGCGATAATGGATGGGTGGAAAGCTGCATTCACATTTAGAGTATTTTAACGTGTTATTTTTGTAATTCAGATCCTGATGAATTAATCTGTCCGGGGTAAAAAATCCTTCGTTCATTTCATAAGAAGTGGACGGCAGCTTATGGGTAGGCAAGTTCGGCTAGCAGTTGGGTGAATCGAGTTCGGTACTCCCAGTGGGTAACCACTTATTCCCTTTTTATAACACATTTGACTTTGTGGTAAGACTTATAACTTACATTTAAAAAAAACAATGACCAATCAGCGCGCAAGACATGAATGAATTCAAAGGTTTCATAGAAAAATATTGTTGAACTATATTCGAGTATCTCAAAATTCTCACCTTTCCATTTCCCATGGGAAACGATGAGATTTTTGGGACATTGCACCAGTGATTATTATGCAGATCCAAGTGATTCATAAATAGGTATAATAACCATAAACAACTCACAAAGTAATACAACAATAAAGCTAAATAATCAGAGGCGTTATAGCGTAAAAGCGTTCTTTGGAAACGTGTTCCACTATAAGATTAGCAAGCAAGAAATGGTACACGGGGACTGGATTCGGTAGTTTCCGGTCGTTCACCGCTAAACCGTCGGAGGACAATAAATTTGAGGTTGAAACTGGAACGGTGTCATCTAAATACATTATAGCATTAGGAACTATTAATTTTAGACACTAGCAAGATCTTGTCAATTGCCACACACGGACGCATGCGCGTTCCAGCGAACCAGTCAGAGCATTTTGAAAGTTCTCGTAGGAATTTTATTCCATTGAAGTGCAACACGTAATTCTTACATAACAACCTTTCGTGTTTTTCGAAACCTTTCGATACATCGCTTTGTAAATTGTGTGAATAAAGTTTGGAAAAATATAATCGCTTCATTTAAAAAGAACCCTTAGTGGTAAGCATTATTTGCTTAAAAACGTCCGCGATAAATACATCAATGATGACAACATATCGATGATTATTTTTAATGCATTAAATTTCATAATTTAACGTAAGCGCAAAATACATTTTATCAGTTGGGAAAATTAGACAAAAATTCCATTTCGGCAGCATTTTACAATCTTTTCAACTGGTCTAGTTTTTAATACAAGAAAATTCTCGAATCTTTCAACGCTTGCGACCTCCATTGCGCCTAAACCCATTATTTCTCCTCTTGGCGACGCAGCGGAATTTCCACATTATTTGTTTTACTTTATTTGCATTTAGCGAAGAGCTTGAAAGTTACCTTGCCCGGCCTAGGCTGCTAGGCTGCTAGGCGGCTAAAATTGGCCTCGAATTCACTGACTAATCTTACTGAATTTACTCCTAATAAGCTGCAAACATATGATTAATACAATCACATTTTTTTAATCTAAATCTATCTAATAAATTTATTGAAATAATTTCCCAAATAATACGCCTCATAATTTATTTTGGCATGAACCTTACATCTAATCTAGTTTGCGAAGACGGATTACATGTTTTGACACACGTGGGGGCGTACCTTCCAAATCACACGTGGGAAACATACTGATAAAAAATATTGTTAAATTATTAAAAACCTACTATGATTATTCTTATTCCTGTTAAAAACGGGACTGCAGGCCTTTAACGAATGAATTGATGGATTTCCTAACAAACTATCAGTAAAACACGAATGAGGATGACAAACACGTGTTCATAAAAATTCTAACATTCTGATTTTAAAATCACCTTGAACACCGAAACAGCTGTCACAATTATGAAAAAACTAAAATACTTGCAGAACCTAATAATAAATATTTTAATAACAAATGCAGTTCTACGAATTAACATAAAAACAATTAATAATTTATTGCAACATTACATAAAATCTATTATTTTGAGGTATTTATTATTAATTGAAAAAACATGGCTTACAGTGAGCGAAAATAATTCCTGATTAAGGCCCCGTAGTAAGCGTTCAAAAACGGTTTGAAAAGGAGATATGTAAATATGAATGTTAGAGGGAGCGCGCTAATATTAAAAAAACGATAATAATTAAGCAAAAATTGTGTAAATATTTATTAAAACACGACAATTTTCAAAAAAGAGCAAAAATCTCTCGATAAATGTTTGAGTTGCATTCAAAGATCCACTGTGATTTTTTTCATGCCTATAATTTAATTAAATAACAGAACAAAACGTGTTTTTAATCATCTTCCGAGCTTACTTTGCGTTTTGTTTCTATCGAGGAAAATTCATATAATTAACGTATCGGCAAAACAAGTGTATAGATATTATCTTCAAAAACATTTTTTTTTAAACTTAAAAACATAAGGAGTTAATGAGAAAATTTAATAAATCGGTAGATATTGGGTATGCGGGGCCTAACGATTGTGTTCATTTTTCTGTTTACAAATAAGGTTTTTGGTTACAATAAAGCTCAAATTTTCTAGACGTAGATAATCTTAAAGATAATCGGCGTAACTCTTACGATACGCATCGCAAATTCATCACTAATAATAAATAGTATTAATCAGGGCGGCGAAACATCGAAAGAAATTCGATAAATTCTGATAAAACATTTAAATATAAATCTGAAATTTCATATGCGTTCAATTGAGATTCCACTATATCAATACAGTACCTAATAAATTTCACATGAGGTACGATTGCATATTGCTAAAATTTACTAGACTTACCTAATAAGGACATTCCCTAGTGCACGGAGAAAAATGAGTTTTGTCAATTTATTAAAAAACTATTAAAAAATTTTGCAATCCGGTTAAAAACGGGATGGCAGGCCCTTAACGAATGAATTGATAGGTTTCCTGAGAAACTTTTTAGAAGAACACGTGTTGATAAAAATCCTAATTATTTTGGCATTTCGTCATAACATATTATCAAGTCAACCTTTGACAAAGTACTACTAGTTTATTGGGACTCTTCTTCTCTTTCTTGTATTATATTATATCTTGTATAAATATAAAAAATATATATTTAAATGCAGGTGCATGAACACGTGTTAGGGTATATTACGCGTTTACTAAAAGTTTATCAGGAAACGGCCTGCAATCCCGTTTTCGGATTACCAATAATTTGAGGAGATTCGTAAAAAAATAGCAATACTCATTTTTCTTCGTGTGCGATAGTCGATAGTGTAAAAAGAACTTTGTATAAAAACTGAAATCATATATTTTTTTAAAACATGTATTACGGAATTATGGGCGTTTTACACGATGATTTTTTTCGTCCAGTTTTTATACGGGTCGTCTTTTCATATGGATTCAGATGTAAAGGGGACGTGTTTTATTTTGTTCCGATTTTTGTACAGTTTAAGATGGCGAACATTGTTTTACGTAACTTTGAGGAAATGTTACATGTTTATTTCATTTTATATTTAAAATACGGATAAAAATAATATAACACGTCTTTATTACTAATACTTATTTTATTTATTACTGATAGTGAAGTGTATTCTTTGGTTATTGTGAATTTCGCGTGTATTTTTATTGATTTGTTGACGGCAACGGAAAAAGCAAATGACTGATGCTTACATGTGGTCTATGGCAATGTTCAAGCTCTTACGATTTTTTTACGATTTAGTGCCGTCCCAAAATATTATTTCTTATCTAATGACTGATCTGTACGAAATCGTATGAAAATAATTATCGTGTATATCAAAGACATTTCATTATAAGGTTTCGATATAGTTTACATATGGGGATCGGTATGAAAAAACATCGTGTAAATGGGACGAACGGAGGGTGCAGGGTGTAAACAAATAAATGGCATTTAATATCCTAAGAAGGTGGATGAACAAAAGAGTCCATCGAAAACTTGATTACACAAAGTCACCAAGTGGACGAAATATTGCATTAACCGCTTGAGGACTATGCCCGAGTATACTCGGGCGGCTATTATTTGTGAAAATCCCCCCCCCCCTTCCCGAGATAACTCGGGCAAACTTTATCTGCAGAAAAGACCACTCCCGAATATATTTTTTCTTTGAATTACGTGATTCAATTCCGATTGATTTTATCGATAATCTTTAATATGTATTATAAGGAATTATGAATTAATTACGTTGAATTTTTTTTTGATTTTCTTTCATTTCTTGGCTCACACTATGCACCGTAATATCAACGTTCAGTCCCATTTTGGTCCGTTATGGCTTTTATGAAGATTATAGTGTGGTGAGATTGTAATACAGGGTTTTCCAATAAGAGGTGTTATTTTGATATTCAATCGTAAAAGATCAATGGTTTCGTTGCTTGTGTGGCACGTAACGCCGTCTTGTTGAAAGTAAACGTTGTCCAGATAAATACCATCCAATTCCAGCCATAAAAAATCATTAATCATCTCTCGATAGCGCAATGCATTCACCGTAACTGTTGCTCCAGCCTCATTTTCGAAAAAGTAAGGTCCCATGACTCCGCCGGACCATAAACCGCCCCAAACAGTCACACGTTGAGGATAGAAGGGCTTTTCAAGAATAACTGTTGGGTTTTCTGAGCCCCAGATGCGACAATTTTGCTTGTTGACGAAGCCACCGAGGTGGAAATGGGCCTCATCACTCAAGATGATTTGCATTTGATTCACTCAAGTGAATTTTAATAATTTCAATGCGTTGTTGAAGCGTGAATCGTTCCATTTTTATTAATAGCGTAGTTTCTACTTATCAAATGTCAAAAAATGCCAGCTTCAAAAGTAACATCTACCGAAATAACACATCTAATTGGAAAACCCATTATTAGTTTGCCTTATTAACTTTTCCCTTTTATGGGTTCATTGCACAGTGGCACTTTAGATTAAACCGCTACTGCTTATAACAATTCCATAAATGTGATAGAGGCCTTCAATGCCTAGATTCAAATAAGTTACAGGTACCCACCTCCCATTGCCGAGTGCATTACGAATTGCACCTACTATTCCCAGCTATTAATGAATGAACAATTGAAAAGGGAAAAACGAACGTTCGTCGATTGTTTACACAAAGATATTGTTAATTTAATGGAACAACGCGTAAAACCGTGTATTTGTTATCGTAAAGCGGCACGTTTGGATAATATTTCTAAACTCGTTGCAGGTATGTCAGCCGGTGTTATGAAGTTAATTCTCTTACTTACATCACGTAAAGCCTTCAATTACTTTAGTAATAAGTTCAATAAATAAGTAAGTACCCCCGATTGTGACGAAATTAACACAATTACATTGAACTGAAGAATTCAAACATGGAATGTATGATAAGAAAAATAAGTCATGCTTACCGAGTTATCATTTTCAACGTAATTAAGAAACCTACTCTACATATTTGAACCCATATTATATTTGACTAGCGCAGGACTAGTAAAAAATCATGGAATCTGAAATCTTGACAAAACAGTTCCAATTTTAAAAATGTGTTCAAAATATTATATTACATGGAGGTACCGACCAACTATATCCCTGAATCATGTGAATAATTCAGTTATTCACACGATCAGTTCCAGTTTTTAAAATGACACGTAAATTAAAATAGGGTTCATTGATCCAGTTTTTCAGGCAGGACTAACGAAATTAGCAGGTTTGATAAAAAAAAAACATTTATACCAGTTAAAATAGACAAAATTTAAATTACCTTTAATCCTGTCATAAAAACACCTGAAACTATTGCTATTGGAATGATGGGGGACTTGCTTGCCGAGAATTGAATCCGCGCGTCTAGGTACGAACCTGCTATAAACCGGACATAATATCATAAATAATGTAATAAACTGACTTTTTATTAATGAAATATCTTTTGTCGTGGAAATAAATGTTCAGTAACCGCTAATATAGGTTATGTCCGCAAAAACTTAGACAGAACAGACATCGGATCCACCGGTAAAATGATAAAAAAAAAACAATATTCGAATATTGACATTAGGTAAACGAGTCAAATCGTAGAAATATAGCAATAATGAGTATTTTAGTAAATGAACGCATTGCAATAAAGGGAAATTGCATCACCGAATCGATACTAATAATGCAAAGGCCAACGCAGGTGACGCATGGTTTAAGTATGTCACTCGCAATAATTTTATCGCAAATACATACGTTGAAAGATACATACTACGGTATTGTTTTTGAACCGTGGGTATTTGATTTTTTAAAGAAAACCATTAAATTCCGCACGGCTGAGATATCGGTACGTACCTACTGATTAGCAAGATAATATTGAAATTAATAAAAACATAATCGGAGGTACAGGATGCAGCAAAAATTACTGCAGTTTTGAAGGGCCGGAACATCCCGTGTGGTGGGGTCTCATTTTGTCGAGAGGGTCGTGCCGTTTTCAGTCGGACAACACCGGTTTATTGAAAATGGCCTTACGGCTGCAATTTGCGACTTCTTCCTGTGGGGCTACCTAAAGGAAAATGTTTTTAAAAACTTCGGCTTCACACCATGGAAAAACTCAATGATCGAATTCGGGAGTGAATCGCCGCTATACCCGTCGATATGTGCCAAAATCTTCAGAAATCGCCTTCATCAATGTGTCGCTGCTGGGGGACATCATCTTTCTGATGTCACCTTCAGGACTTGTTGCATAAAACGGCATCATGTACCGAATAAAATAAAATAAGCCCCATTTCTGTAAGTTCCGTGGATTTTTTTAATAGCCCTTTAATATTACATTGTCTGTTTTTGCACCGTCTGTTTTGCCGCACCCTATAGAAAATAAAATTTCAACATTACAAGATTAGAACGAAATCCTTATCGAAAGAAAAGTATTTTTATCACAGTTAAAAAAGTATTTATTATTATTAATGACGCTTGTATATTTTTATATTTATAATAATATACTGTAATAGCACGTAATAAATTGGCATAAAAATTTACTTATATACTATATTGTTTTTTTTGTTTAATGTTAGGAAGTTGACGAACAAAAGAAAACATTGTTGGCGTAGTTTGATTCGGCCCAGAATTTTTTTTGTTTTATATACCATATCTACTTTGTGATCTTAATTTATAATGAAAATTCATTTATAACTCCGGTTCAATGAACTCTAGAACTTTAGCTTTGAATTTAATTTTTAATTTTTTGGACCAATAATTATATAAATGTGAAAAGAAAATTATTTGAATTGTCATAGGGAATACAGACTATCCCCATTCGCTACGCTCTCAGACAACAAAACTGTTTTCATCATTTGGTCACGCCAAGGGATTTGAACTAGAGACCTTTAGGTTTAGAGCCAAGGATTTAACCGTTCTGCCACGGGGTTCGCCAGTAAATGATTTAATGGGAAAATCTCAATTGTTGTGTACCATCGCAGACGGGGCAATTAAAAATAAATCAATCTTAAAACAATACGAAAGCAGTAGCAGTGCAACCAACAAACAGTGGCAGCCTTGTCACACTCATTTGGGATTGAATGCAGAACGGCTACGAACAATACTGGGAAAGTAGAAATCGTAGGAGGTAAGAAGAGTATGTATGTAGATAATCGGCTCCATTCACAATAAGAGAGTGACACGCACACAGATCAGCGGATTTCCGACATACGAACTGAACTCACTTCTGAGTGCGACAGCTTTCGTTTTAGGTACCACCTACTTTCTGGGCAGTTATTAAAATCGAAAATTTGTGACAGATCTAATAGTTTCATCAATAGTGTTTTATTTTCAATATGCTGCTGTCAAATAAAACCAAAACCTCCTAGATCACAAGGCCGGGACACTGATTCAAAGCAACCTCCTAACTTGTATGGGATTTAACAAAAAAAATCTATTTATTCTTATTTATAAAAACATCGTTAATTTAAAAAAAATAAACAAAAATACATTTTTTTGTAGATTCCCATACAAGTTAGGAGTCTGATTTGATTCAGCCTTGTGGATCTAGGAGGTTTTGATATAACTCATCACAAGCGTCATTTTATTTATCGCTTTTGCAATATGTTGGTTTTTTATAGTGTTTTTGCAAAATAAATAATAAATAAATAAATTTACTGTCTGTGGTTTAGGTCAGTTTTACACTAGAAACTCGTAGATACAATATACTTGGTCACTAAACACGCAAATACTGTTTTACATTTAAAATATCCGTTGGTTCTCTCTCCAAAGAAAATTACGCGGGTATCTACTAATATTTTTTTCGCAAAAAATAATTAATTCCCTAACTTCAATTCTCGGTAGAGGACTAAAAATACGTACTATTTAATATGAAAACTAAAAAAGTGGTTATAATCTAAATAGTTATATTATATGTAAATTTCGCCAACCTCTGCGAGTTTATATCTTAACAACAACAAAAACCTCCATAAATTGACGGCCCTACTCTGTACACCCGTTGGTTCTAATCCAAATATGCAACTTTTGCAAAACGACATTTTGTCACAAAATAGTAAAACTGCCCCCATGACCTTTTATACTTAGATGTACCTCAAATTTGTTGATCTCCGTAATATATTGTGCATAACCGTTTCATAGAGAACATGAATAAATAAATATTTTAACACAAAACCTTCATAAATTGACAGCCCTACACTGTACACCTGGCCATGTAATTTAGTTATAAACCCCTGAAAAAAATACATCGCTGCATATTATTAACACTAATTAGGTACAAGAATTATAAGCAAATGAAAATATGTATTTTCAATGCATCTGAGAACAGACTATGTAATATTATTATGAACAAATGAATCTTCGCACGGGTAATAACCGTATTTTTAAAACGTGTCAACAATTGATTAGCCATAAAAACCATCATTACCACCGCAAATGGGTATTCATGAACCAAGAGCCAAGGTTATGCGACCATGTTCATATACAGGCATGGGTACCACATGTAGGCAGTAGGCACAGCGGGACAGGGGTAGGCATCGTACAGACGCGTAAGGATGTACGACACGCGGAAGGAATAATCCAAGCTCGCTATATTCCACATAATCCACAATAGCGTATTATCCAAGGTTGATATTTTCAGTTGCGAACTTACCAAATACAAGAGGTCCATAAAAGAATATTTCTCTGATGGTTTGTGAATAATGTTTATGTCTCTATTGTTTATAAATGTAAACTGTCGATTTCCCGAAAATGAATAAACAATAATATAGCAGAATTCTGTATTCCAAAGAAGCTAAAACTCGCGAACGGTAAGGTACATCATGAAATTTGCACAGGTTTTTCTATATTGAATTTTGAGGTCAACGCATCAATTCGGCTTGAAATTTAAGCTGTGTAATTTTTAAATATTCATTTTACTTAAAATAAAGCAAAAAGCCATATTTGTTGCTTGTTGAATTTTTTGCAAAATTTAATATTATATTGACGAAGAAAATTGCATTAGTTATGCAGCGATAAAAATATAAATAAGTGTATTTTGGGCGTGTCCGTGTGCCCGATGTGACCGTGTGATTGATTTTTTCTTTTGGGGGCCTAAGAGTTAAAAGGTCTTACTTAAATAGGCGACATAAGTTTTCTTTTAAATCGGTATAGATTAGGCAAAATCATATTTTATTCGTTAAAATGATTTATAAACATCATTGCCATCTCACTTTTTTGTCGTTTCATAGCATAAAAATAATTGTTAAAAAATTCACGAAGTTTAAAATTTATTTCTCAAATTGCGGTCGGAACCTTCGGTTACGTAGAGATGTGAATATTACTTCGTATGTGGTTGACTTAAAGATTTTAATATAAAGCGTGTTTTCTCTTTCTAACGCCGTTTAGATCTTATTTCTAATTATAACAGTAAGAGAGATGCAAAGATTTCTATGAGATATGACTCTACGGGTAATAGTCGTTTGTTCGCAAAACTGAACAAACGGGTTAAATCGATCGAGGGGTTAAATCGAAAGAGCGGTTAAACCGATCTGCATATTATCGATTCGGGAAATGACGTTTTTGCTTTAACAGTCGAGCGTCCAGTTTAGAAATAACAATTTTCTATCGATTTTTTTTTATTAAAACAAAATCTACAGAAGGTTTACGGCTCCTGTCTGAATCAGATGATGCTACAACTGTTCACAGTGGTCGAACCTTTGTCTCCAGTGATTGCATAACGCTGGCTCGCGGCCCTGACACCTTTGCATCGCAACAATACCAACAGTTCTGCGATGGACCAAAGTCACTATTATATTACCATCGCGTTTTAATATTCCGCTTTGAATGAGAACTGAATACGAAATGGAAGAGAATAATAATTATTGTTTTCAGGTGAGATACATATATATTTAGACAGGCAACTAATCAATTGGAAATGAGATGAAGCCAGAACTATTTGAATTCACACTCCATCCCCAAAACACCCACAAAAACATAGTTTTACCAATATAAATATGTCAGTATTATCTGCAGACGTTTTAATTTGGGTAAAATTTACTTGTAATTAAGCATAACATCTGAATTTGAAAAAATGTTAACTTTTGGTCCTGCAAAGGTAAGCCATACCTGGAATTGAAAAAAAAACTTAATTTATTTTATAATTTTAATTCACGCGTAACGCATTAAAGTGGCGTAACATTTCAAAACGCCAAGTAAAATAAATCACAGGGTAGGTACTTTATCGTTTGTCTGGATTTGAAAAGATTCTTTTGATAATTTTCTGAACGCATCCATTAGTTCCAATTTTGAAAATGTCACAATTATACGAACTACGCGTAATAAATTTATGCACAAGGAAATTATATTGTTTGTTAATTAATTTAAGTTTTATGATGGATTCCGAATCGACTTTTCCTTCGAAAAACCCGCATTTGGGTTTATTTAATAATTTTGTTTTAGTTGATTTACAGCTTTATTTGTGATTGAGCGTTGTTCGTTTTATGCGTAGGTACCTACCGTTGTCCGGGATTCTATACATTTCTATTTCATTCTATAAGCTCTGATAAAAAAACAGACATCTTATTACAAATTTTGTACAACTGAGGCAATTCTACAATCTGTAAACCCGCAAATGTGGAAAGAGAGAAAACTGATTCTAAAAACGGTAATTCTGCGACTGTAATTTTTTCAGTCGATGAAGTCGTAATCAGTTATTAAATTAGGTTGATATTTTTATCTACATGGCGGGAGAAGATTTAGTATTAGTAACTAATGGAATGTTGTTAAGGAGCTTAGACACGTGATAACAAGCGAAATGTCGTTTAGAAGCAACGGATTATTTATTTTATCGAATAAACGCATTCCACGCACCGATATTTGCATGCGCTTTTCGAGGTTTGGCCATTGCTATGTGGGTCAAGCGAACGCTGAATGCACACAAATGTGTCCCAAGCGACATCACTATGGAAAATCGCCTCCTTAGCATTATAGACTAATTTTTGTGTAACCCATTCATAAATTTCTCTATTACAAAATTATTATTTACATATAATTACCCCTATCTACTGTAGTTTAATAATAAGTTTATAGCAAGGAACATAAATATTAAAGTTTTACTGAACCGAGAGAAGCCGTTTCGATGTGCCTGCGATACCAAGGTAAAGAAGTAATCTACAAAATATGTAAGTTTATATCAATCGATATTTACAATATGGATAACGTCGTTGAATTCGGGTACTTACACAAAAACATATCTCGATACTTGTGGTAAATAATAGGCAGGATTAGCGACCAATATTGCGATAAGGTTAGTTTTAAAACCTCAATAAAAATTATTACAATTTTTTTAATTTGAAAGTGCGTAAATCGTCGTAAATTTGTAAGAAGACGTTCTTAACAAGTAGGTTTAAATCAGGGGTAAGTAAAATATCAAATATGGCAAAGTTTATCCAAATTTATAATTAGATGATTGGCCTAAAATTAAAAGACAAAAACAATATTTCGTGACTATTCAGTGAATTCAGAGGTTTGAAAGCAAATAGTTCGAGGCTTAGGACGGGTTGTTTCGGAGAATTTGAACAATTCATCAAATTTCAACGTTCATTTTCAAGTTCTGTGAAAGATTTATTCAAGTTCTGTTTTTATTTCAGTTTTGTCAAGCATCTTGCCTATAATGATTTAAAAACAGAACTTGAATAGGACTTTCACAGAACCCGTAAATGAACGTTGAAATTTGATGAATTGTTCAAATTCTCCGAAACAACCCGTCCTTAGTCAATCATAAATCTAAATGTATACAACCTTAAAATGACAGCAAATAACTTTGCAGTCTCCTCGTAACGATTCTCAGGGGAAAGTGCAAACGCCGGAGGAATTTTTTAAATGTTCTAAAAACCAGCTTCTTATAAATAGGCATCTACTCCGCCGGAAATTCCCGCGTAATTCATTACTAAACGGTAATAGAGAAACGGAGGCTACCACAATTCGCATAACCTTAAAAAATAGCGACAGGACACGCAACAAAAGGGTGAATTTCATCCAAAGGTCAATGATCATTTAATGAATGTTTGTTTTTAATGTTTACTCGTTGGTTTCGGTCACTTTCTAGGTACGAGTTCAAGTTTCCCGCGCGCGGATTCTGTAAAACTTGCGGTGAAGAGAAGGTAGCGTGTGGAGGGGTGGGGGCAGCAATCAGGTGCGGCGGCGACCTACTGCCCTCTCACACGCCTCAGGTAGGTACCCCACCAATTCTCAGTTTATCTAAGCGGGTACCTGCCGCCAGCCTCACGCGTGATTGAACAAAAGTTGAGGTCGACTGTGTAGGTACTGCGCGCCCGCATTGACTGATGCGTGGCGGTGGATAGTGCTACCATAGCCATAGGTGAAGATGCATAAATATCACTGAGAATAATTTTCAAAACCGCAATAAAAGCGATCCTTTCGGTGCGAACTAGAACTATATTTGAGTAAATTAATTCGTTTTCATCGTTTGTAATTTTGGCATTGGATGTCACACGAGGGTGAAATATAAGAAAATTGTAGAAATTTAAAATGATACACATTGGTTTACACTCAGGATACGAAGAAACCAACACGTTTAGCTGGCTTAAATCAAAATAGATGTAGGAATTATAGGAATTGAAAGGTACATCCGTCTAAGCGTAGAATCTTATGAGATTTAATTAGAATTGAGATAGAATATAAGGATTACTAATATAATTAGGAAATTCAAAGGAAAATATTAAGATAAATTTATAAAAAAATCTTATTTTTTATCTTGCAGGAATTGACGTAAAGTAAAAACTCCTAACACTGCACAATTTTTTTTAAAATTTCTTTTCGTAGAACTTAGTTCAGTCGTACAAATCATGAATATTCATTTCATGCATGTATGCAATAACGCGATTCCTTAACAAGTTTAAACTTTAAATATAGACATAAATTGAGCCGCCAAATCGATTTCGCAAAAGAAATATAATCAAAAAGTTCAGTTTCATGCAAATAAGATGATTTTTTGCTCGAATATGGCTCCTATAAAGTTGAAACTTAGTATGCAGTCATAAATTATGCTGCCGATGAAATTCCAAGAAAAATATTCAATATTAACTAATGGGGTCTGCCACCCGCACACTTCGGAGCGGCGGTATTACGCCGCGCAGAAAAGTCTCACAATAGACTGCGCCGTAAACCGTTACCTTACTTTCGGACTTTACTTTTCTGCGCGGCGATCTGAAGTGGCGCGTAATACCGCCACGCGAAGTGCACGTGTGGCAGTGCCTAATGCGTTGTCAGCATCAGATCTGGTACCCAGTCAGCCGCTATCGTGGCCGACGCGACGTGTGAATGCGGCGGCCCTAATTACGCATTCCGGCCGCTACGCACATTTCGCGCGTCGAACTCTCGAGCCAAGCCGATTCTAATTTCCTGGGTTCCTGTTCCGATGCGGGCAAAGGTAGGTTCCGTATTCGACACAAATGGAAAGCTGCCATAACCTAATCCTAACGCAAACAGCTGACAAACAAACAAAACTAATACGACTAACTAAAAATATTCATAACTGACCGTCACGCCGTTTCCATAGAGGTAGGCGGAGAGGACGGACCGCCAAACAACTCGGTCTCGGCATACATACTCCTTGCCTCATTCACATTCATATTTCGTCTCATACGTACTCTTATATTATTCTGGCTCCTGACATGGCCCGACTCGAGTATCTGGTTCACTTGATCGTGCCATGTCTTCCTCGTGCGTTCCTGACTTCTCCCATTCACATTTGGATCATATTTTTATTCTCCTTACACTCCTTTCTTCGTTCATTCGCTCTACATGCCCAAACCATCTTAATTTTAATCATTACGCTTATGTCAACATTGCATTCTTTGCGGATCTCCACATTTCTCACGATCATACGTGGTTTTTCACACATACGCCTCAGGGATTTCATTTCCACAGCAGTCAGTCTATTAAAGTCTTTTTATATATATATATATGCACGGTGTACGCAAACTCATAGAACATGTTGGAAACTAGTCACTGGCTAGAGACCAGAGATAAAGGAGAACATTTGCAGAGGAGGCCAAATCCCACCCTGGTAGTTGTGGCCTATAGAATTGGTAATGATACTAGCAGCAGTCCCCGGTGTTGCCCGGGCTTTATGCAGAGTTTTAAACAAATCAGATGTGGACTGTAATTTTCCTCTTATTTTGAACCTCAAGTGTGCAAAATTTCATCAAATTCTGCTTTAAGGGTTAGGAAAGGGGGAAGAGGGTGGGTTTAAACATGTTATGTAGACAAAGATCTTCCTCTTGTTTTGAATGTTAAGTATGCAAAATTTCATCAATCTCGTAATAAAATTATAGGTTTTTTATAAAAATAAAACCACGCCGCAACAAACACTCTTCTTTATAATATTATATACAGAGATAGATAGATTACTAACTTCAGCTACAAAAAAACTGTGGTCGACCAGAAGTAAAAATATCACTACATCAGGAACGGAGTGAAGTACTCTGAAGAAATGGATAGTAGACGTGGGGGTTCCAGGCCCAAAAGGTAAAAATATAACTATGAAAATGGGACTCGGTACTGGGTGTAGCCTGCTCGACTACCTTAAAAAATATGTTGGTGTTACCTGAAGTAGTAGAGTGGATAATGTGTTCAGATTCAGATATCTGTGTTAGTGTTACCTGGAGTCATAATGTGGATAATGTGTTCAGATTCAGATATCTGTATTGGTATTACCTGAAGTCATAGAGTGGATAACGTGTTCAGATTCAGATATCTGTGTTGGTGTTACCTGAAGTCATAGAGTGGATAACGTGTTCAGATTCAGATATCTGTGTTGGTGTCACCTGAAGTCATAGAGTGGATAACGTGTTCAGATTCAGATATCTGTGTTGGTGTTACCTGAAGTCATATAGTGGATAATGTGTGAAAAATGAGTGAAAAATAAGAAACGAACTAAAAATTTACTTTTTGATTTCAGTCCGAGTATTATACATGTCTGGGCAAGAATATTGGACTAGACCGCCTTGATGTTATGAACAGTGACAACAGGCATCATCAGCATGAGAAAGAGTCCTTTCTCCAACTTATTCTTATGACATGCATGAGGAGCGAAATACTGGTTTAATCTGGACCTATTGATTTAAAAAAATCCCTTCGTACAGTCCTTAACCCACGTCACAATGACACCCAACCAGGTGGTGATACAACTCCCCTGATGGTACATAGTACAGATAGGCAGCTCTTCAACTTTTACTTTAAAAAAAACAAAGGTTGTAAAGAGTATAAGAGTATAAACTGAATACCACCTTTAAAACCACTTGGGTCGTGTAGTGCTATATCTGTCACCAAATGATGCATCCTCATAAAACTTGTTCTATCTCCTTTAATATTATGGTCAGACATAATAAAATTTAAACAGATTTAGAAAGAGAGAAAACCAAGTTTTCTCTTTGCATTTAGAAGTTTACAATCAACGCTTTGGTATAATTTGAAAAAAAAATCCATAAAACAGTTGAACTCACCTGGTCAAGGTTTGCCTTTTTTTAAATAATTATTTTTATATAAAACAAGTTAAAGAAGAATTAAAGGTGATGTGACAATAATCTTTATGATACGTTTGTCTAATTAAATGTGTTTTTAGTTTCATGAAAAGTGATAAATGTGGTTTACAAAAAATCAGTAAGCAATTTAAAAATATTTAGATTTTTCTCTGTCTCAAATAAATATTTAGATTTTTTCACATGTCCGTCTGTAAAATCAAAATCTTAAAGAGTCTTTCATCTGCTTTCAAAGACATCATTTCATTTTAGGATACATTAAAGTAGACAAGTGAATCCTCGAGTAATTATGCATAATGATAAGTGTTGTTGTTTTACCTATGTTAAGTTTACATTCAGTTATGCGGTATATAGCTAATACAAGGTGGGAGATATGAATCAACTTATGCTAGAATAAACATGGCACATAGAGATGGCTTTGGCTGCACAAAATGCAATCATTACTGCAATTGAACAAGGATTATTGTTTGTTGCTGTGTAAGGTAGTTAGTGAGGTGTTTTAGTACCTCGCAATATGCATTAGGTCACCATTAGGAACTAATACATTAATCTTTAGTACATTCAGAGCAGGAAATAGAATTTATAATAACTTAATGGAATCATAACTACCTACCTGGTAATTACTGGAAACATTTTAGCATAAATTACGAGCAATAAGAAAATTCAAAAGGTAAAGAATTCAATTTTGTTGCTCACGTTAACAACACAATTCATTATTTTGAGTCAGTAATATGTAATTATTACATTTACATTGTCTGGAATGTAAGCTACAATAGAACGCACACAATACTACCATGCGTCAGTAGTTTATATCAGATAAAGAAAGATTTAAGTGATATATTTTATGAATCATCGACTTATTCTGATAGGTAGGTCCCTAGAATTCCACCTATTCAAGTCTGAACCATAAATAAACCACTCACTAGATCGATATCTTCGGGTTGTTTGTATGAAACAAATTGGTCCTAAAAATCCATAGATATGCTGACATATAGACAGTACAATTCTCATTTGGAGCCTACTTATTATACTATACACCAATAACAAATTCTGAATGTTAATTCCATAGACTCGGAGTTTTTCATTTGTGGATATAGTTAGGCAACAATATGACGACACAATATTCACGGTTCCAATTTTGGATCGGAGTTATACCTCCTGGTCTGAACTATCACTGATCAATAATAAATACACGTCATATAATCATAAATAAAAATTAATTTAAAAAAAAGAACAATTAGAAATAGCTACCCAATAAATTAAAGAATATATAATAATTAGTGATAGTTTAGACTTGAATAGGTGTGATTTTAGGAACCTCCCTATCAGAATGTGTGGATGATTCACAAAATAAATCACTTTAATCATTCTTTATCTGATATAAACTACTGACACATGGTAGTATTATGTTTGTTCTGTTTTAGATTGCATTCTAGACAATATACCTGTAATAATTACTGACTCAAAATAATGAATTGTGTTGTTTTGAATTCTGTAATAATTCGTAATGTTATTATATTGTGTGAGCAAATTCTATGAAACATTATTTGGTAAATTTCGATTGAGTAGTTATTTAGTTTGAAATGCGCAGAAGTCATAGAAATATCAAAGTTTTCAAATACCTTCTTGGTACAGACAAAAATAATTATTTATTTCTCATGATGTAGGGGACAATCTCCATACAAAGTACATCAAACTATTGTATGGGAATTATTTTTAATTACACATTGAAAAAAATATTAGTGACATTCCAAAGTATCAGATCAGAAATTCCCATACGTGTGCCAAACGATATGCCATGTGATTTCATTATGAGATTCGATATTTTAGTTTCACAAGCTAGCAAGCAAACTCAATACAAATACTAGTAATTAAATAAAGTCTAAGTCAACAGGCGTATGTCATTTCTTGGTGCCCACCAAAAGATGGAATGATTTATTTGTTCAAATAGCATTACCGCCTCATATTTACGCATTCTTATCCCACGTTAAATTACAAAATATGGGCCTTCAGTATATACTTCTCATCATATTACTCATAGGGTTGCAAATTTATTCCTTAGCATTCTAGAATAACATTAAAAAAAAAAACAATATTATCTGATAAATTATGCAAATTTGACATATTGAAAATGTAAGCAAAAGATACCTACATCAACAATGTAAGCAGAAAAACTAGAGATATCAAATGTCAAAGATATCTGCAATCCAATCAAGTAGAATATTTATTCAATTAGGCGATAAGGCTACGTATGGTGACACCTAATGAATATTATGGGGCAATTAATGTTGAACTTTAACTTCACAAAAAGTTTAACAAACTATCAAATGAAGAAATGTACTCACGGATTTCGGCATTTTGATTTTTTTACCAGCCTCCGAACCTGAAAACAGAAGAAATATATGCAATGAGAAACTTGTAGTTTGTGACAGTATGCATGACACACATTAGTTTTAGAAAGTATTTCTCAATTCAAAAACATTGTCAATGCTCGGTGAATAAGTAAACAAAATAGCACAAAGGTTAGTTGGGATTATCTATAAATTTGTGCAAATAATTCTATAGGGAATCAGAACAACATGCACCTTGACATAGTAAAAAGTTTTGAGTAACAAGTGTCCACTAATTAACTGCACCGGGATACATGTTTGGTTACAGAAGAATACGTATATTATGGATTGTTTAAATTATACATTATTTTTGTTGTTATCTATAACATATTACACTTACTTAAAATCTGTTTAAATGGGAAAAATCACCGAAAACTCCGCATAAGTGGCACAATCATGTACACAGTAAAAAGCACACACCCAACCGGGCAAAGTAATGTTGCGATCGCTCGCAGTCTCGTCGTGTGACAACTCAATGCCGTGACACTAGACAAAGGCTAATCACACTGATAAACTTCACTGGGTAAGAACTAAATGGCGTTGGGGAAATCGGGGTAGTACTATTTTATCAAAGTTATGATATTTTAAAACTGTAAAAAGTAAACGAACTTGTTAATTTTGAACTAAGCTCAGCGATATAAGAACACATGTAGTTTGTACCCTTATAATGAATATTTTTACAAGTTAAGATGAATTTATTTAAATTTAAGCAGCTAGCTGTACTTTATTTATGTCGTCCCATGTCCGTCATCAAGAATTTTGTTTGTTTTTTGATGCGCAACGATAAGTATACTTTAAAAGTGTATTTTTTTACGTTCACCTATTCTTAGGAGCCGCAACCCTGCGATTGCAGCATTGAAGATTGTGCCAACGCACTTCAAAAAGCACTGCAATTGCAGTGTCGACCGAATACATTCATTTTGCCTTTGAACAATACTTCTACAGAGTTTGTTAAACACAAAAATCAAAATTTCACTTTATCAAGTACGGTTTTGTCTTCATGTTGGCCTTAACAAGAGGGTTTTTTTTACTAATTGAATATTCTTGCCATCTCCTATGGGTTATCAAATCAATTTTTTGAAATGATAATTGATATATCGAAGCAAGGGGAGCATTTTCCGATCGCATTTCCATTTTTTTACCTTGCGCGATTATAAAAAGGTTTCAGACTACAAGAACCATGACAATAACCAAGAACCTAACATGCCTTGGACGGAATATTAGTGCGATTTCATATTAATGACATTGGAGCCAAATCTGTCTGAATGTAAATTGCCTAGCAGCCATTTTGTATGACTAACTTTTGAACCGATTTGTATGCAAAGTTGCGCATAATTAACAATTATTATTTTATTTTTGTGTTGTTGATGCAGTGTTAACGGCTTATGATTTGGCTTCAATACCATTCATAGAAAATCGCACCAATAATGCTTTGTCCAGGGTTCCATAGGTCCGTGTTGCAAGAACTTACCCTTGTCCATACTTTATTCATTGGTTTATGGTCAAAAGTTTTTTCTTCGAAGTTGTGTTTCTATGGTTTTTCTTTTGACCTATTTGACGTGAGTTCTGTATCTATGTATTTAAGCATATTTGACGTTTAGCCGAAGTAAATAATATCACACTCGCTTACAAATAATGAATATTTGAATAGTAATTTAGATCAACCTCTATATTTGCAAAAGATATTTGTTCGTCTATTTAACGTTGAAGTTAGTAATTTGGTCAGAATGGCCTCAACATCGCAAGATGCGACTGAAACGTTTGACCAAGTGAGAATCATTGTTTTGTTGTCATAAAAAATATTTATTTTTCGTTTTACAATAACTAATACGTGTTGTTTATTTTAGTTCGATGAGGATGAAAACGCCGATGTACAACTGGGAGCCACGCCATCAGGCCGTAAAAGATTATTCAGCAAAGAATTGAGGTGTATGATGTACGGCTTTGGAGATGATCAAAATCCTTACACTGAGAGTGTCGACCTTCTGGAAGATCTGGTGATTGAATTCATAACGGAAACCACCCACCGGTATTTATACTTCCTTCTTAGAGCCGGTTTTACATTAGGCTCATCTCATTCAATTACTTGGATCAGCCATCTGGAAATATTCCGAGAAAAGGCAATTTGGTAATTATTTGAGATAGCTGGCCATTTAAAAAAAAAACTCTTGATTTACCTTGATTACTATAAAAGGAAACTGACTGAATTTGGGAAATTTTTAATTTTAGTATTTTAATTGTTTCGAAAATTCGCTTTCGCTGTATGGTATGACAGCCAAAATAATTTCTGTTAATGACATTATCTTATGTTGGTATTCCTGATACCATACGAGTGGCTAGAGTTACCATTTACTCTGCATATTAGGTAGGTACTCTTTTGGACAAACTCTGAAAATTAAATAAAGGTATTTAGACATGTTTTATGAATACAGAAATCTTAAAAAAAGTTAGGTTATTATAGGTTAGGTTAGGTCAGTATATGTTAGGTTAGGTTTGGTTGAGTTAGGATACATTAGGTTAGGTTAAATAACTTAATAATACTTTTTAGGTAGGCTCCATTTTGCCAGAATATTAACACATAGTTTGCGGGAGATGCAAACGCGTCTTTTTCAAACTTTTGGTAGAGAGCGGGAGACACCAAAACGCATTGTACATTTAGAGTTACGAGAAACGCATGATGTTGGTTACTCTGTGAAGTCAAAATTAGGCATCAGTTCTCGTGAGACCTGTACTAGGTACCCGGCAGTTGGTGGAATTAGGGTCGTGTGGCCGACTGTGGTCATAAAACATGCACTTGAAATACAATAGCTGTAAGATAAACATTTCGTTTTTTTAATCTTTACATTTCTTCAGTGTTATAGCGATATTGTCTCGTTCAAGACGTTCTCCATTTTCGTTTCTGCCTACTATCCGCTATAAAAAATTCATACAAAATAACTATCATTGTATGATACATTCGTAATGTGTTGAAAAGTTATTTGTGTGTTGTGCTTGAAAAGTTATTCGTTACATATGGTTTTCATAATAAAGGGATATTTTTTCATTAACCTTCCAGCGGGCGCGCTGTCATAAAATTTACGACAGACTCGCCTTATCGCTTCCCCCACTCTTACCACTTAATCGTAAGCATCGAGCTTTGCTAGAGTCAAATCAAATGTCAAACATTTACTACAAAATATAAATGCTTTTCACAAAGTGAATTACGGTCGGGCAGAAATAAATAACATTTTACCAACTAAGCCATGGATTAACTACACTATTATTAAATCTATCCGTAAACGTAACAAACTCCACAAAAACGTTATTAACAATCCTTATGATATACAACTTCGAAACTTTTATAGAAGATATAGAAACATTTGTACCCAAATAATAAGAAAGGTTAAAGAGATATATTACAAACAGAAAATAGAAAACTGTAATAATGACCCTAAAAAACTTTGGAAAACACTTAAAGAAGCCACCCACTCTCAAATTTTTGCCGTAACAACAGTTGATACGGCCGCATGCAAAGAGTTAACAAATCTTATTAACCTAAGCATCGTAAAAGGCCGATTCCCCGACAAACTAAAACACGGAATCATAATCCCAATACATAAAGGAGGCTCTAGAGCGGACATAACTAACTATCGTCCAATTATATTACTAAATTCACTATCTAAAGTCTTTAAAAAAACTATCAATAATCAACTAATTGAATACCTTGAACAAAATAACATACTATCACTCAACCAGTTTGGATTCAGGAAAAATAAAGGCACCTCCGAAGCCCTGGCAACAGTTACCGATTTTCTAAATGAAAACTTAGACCAGGGATCTAAATGCATATCAACATTCTTAGACCTGTGCAAAGCATTTGATACTATCTCTCATCCTAAACTTTTACAAAAACTATCTAATATTGGTATAAATGGTGATGAACTTACTAGTATTAGCGATTATCTGTCAAACCGAAAGCAAAGTGTGAAAATCAACAACTGCAATAGCAATCAATTACTAATTAGCTACGGCGTGCCTCAAGGAAGCGTTTTAGGTCCTACCTTGTTCTTAATATACATAAATGAATTATGTAATCTTCAAATAGATGCCAAAATTGTATGTTTCGCTGATGATACGATTCTCCTCTTTAAATCAAGCAATTGGAATGATGTATTCATAAAAGCTAACAGGGGCATAACTAAAAGATGGTTAAACAATAATACACTAACAATGAATGTGACCAAAACTAAATACATTGAATTTAGTATTAATCCTTCCTTAAGAACCCCAGAAAATCAAATTAAAATATGTGCTTGCAACCTGACAAATACGATAACATGTGATTGCCCTTGTTTAGAACAGGTTCCTAAAATTAAATACTTAGGTATTATTTTTGACAGCAATTTGAAGTGGAAACAACATATAACCACTACAGCAAACAAACTTAGAAAATTTATTTACTTTTTTAGACAAACTCGCAACTTTCTCAACCTAAGCCAGCTCAAAACAATCTACTATGCACTTTGCCAATCTTTAATAGAGTATGGTATCATAGCATGGGGAGGAGCAAACGCTGCCGCCATTGATCCAATATCTAAAGCTCAGAAACTTATAATAAAGACTATCCTCAAACTACCAACCACAAGCAGCTCGGATGAAATCTTTAGGAAAATCTGTGTTATGGACATTAGTCAACTTTATGCCAAAAATATACTATCATACCTCTTCAAACACAAAACTACTTTTGACAATGTCCAAACTGCTCGTGATACTAGAACCAAAGGACATAATCTCTTACAAATCCCTTTCGCTAAAACAACTTTTGGCCAGAGAAATTTTAGATATTTTGCAACAAGGCTTTATAATGCTCTCCCACTAGCCATTAGACTGAACAATTTTTTTTCGAAATATAAAACAGACATCAAGTCTTGGATCATCAGCCAAGACCCAAGATCAAAAATTTTATAAAAATCCCCTCATAAGTATGTACTAGATGCTGATTAACCAATTTATTATTATTATTTATTATTTTTTATCATTTTCACATTGTCATTTATGTTATGAAATATTATATGTATCAAATAATATGTAAACATTAATTTATGTACTCAATACGTCTGTCTTGACACAGGTTTATCCTAGTGAGACAGACATCGAAAAAAAACTTTATATTGTTAATAAAAAAAAATAAAAAAAAAGGATAAGAAAACAGAAGCTTTCCAAAACAAGGTGTTTGTCGGTTATGTGCACTGGATAAGAAAAGATCCTCAGCATCAATGAAATGTTGCCGTTGCTAGTCCTTTACATGTAAGAACCATTCTTCAGTTGAGGTGGTTTGTAACAATTGTAAGGATGAGAATATTGATTCTGGCTAAATAGGTGGATAAAATATTTTGTTTTGAAATATGAACATGTTTAGAGTGTTGCTTTCTTTTTTTTTAAGAAAGTCAAATAATTTTTTTTTAAGTACTGCCTATTATCATTTTTCATAACCTTAAAGAAATTCCCTAACATTTGTATAAAGAAAACACCACTTCCATGGAGAAAACTCGATTACGTAAAATTTACGACAAGCGCCCGCTCAAGGGAAATTTCTCAACGCGCCCGCTGGAAGGTTAAAAAAAAATTTCACAAAGTACGTAGCGCAACCCAGTACATGTGTAAATTCTGTGATGTACCTTTACATAAAGGGAATTGTTTCTAACGATTTCATACTTTCAAACAATATTAGTGTTTATTGTTTTGTATTTTACAGAATATATATATTACGTTGAACGTGCATAAAATGACTAAATCGACAATACGACAAAAGTTCAGTTTTTTTCAAAATTTTTAAATTTAAACCTAAACATCATAATTGTTTATCCAAAAATATAAACTAACCTAGATTTCGAATGAGGTAAAATACTGAAAATTTTATTTAAATTTGTTCAATAGTTCAGAGGTCATTGCTATTTTACATGAAACGTAATTTTGTTCGCGAACCTGATAAAAATTGCCCGCTTTACGGCTTAGATCGATTAAAAAACCCCCGCAAACTTTGTGTTAAATAACATTATATATATATCAGTTATAATCTTACGCTCGTAACGGCAGCCCGTCCCACGGTACTGTCTTCGCGCTCTCGTCACACCGCAACGTGACACTTTCATGACGGTAGAAGAGTTGTTAAGTACGCTAAAAAATGAAGTTCAAAAAATACAAACCATTAATGACTCGAAAACCAAAACTAATATCGAAAAAATTATCATTGATCTTGACAATGAAATCTGAAATATTAAAAATGCAACAACAAATAATTCAACTACAAGACAAACTTATCGAAAAAAACGGCCAACTGGTGGGAAACTTTGAAAAAATAATGAAAAGCGCAACAACACCATCCTATGCCCAGGTATTATCAACAACCAAAGTCACTCCTCGAGAAGAAGAGAGATTCTCAATCATCATTTCGTCGACCAAAAATAATGCTAAAGCAGAAGAAATTGAAAAGATAATAAAAAAATAAATAAATTTAAGTAACATAAAGATAGGAATAAATGGTTTGAGAAAAACAAAAGAAGAAAAAATAATAATATCATGCCCAAAAAAGGAATATGCAAATACCTTAAACCGCCGAAATAAAAAACTGAATACCGAATTGGTGGTAAATGAAATTCAAAAGAAAAGACCAAAAATAATAATAAAAAGATTAAAATCCAATCTTACTGAAGACGAAATAGTTTTCGGAATAATTACCCAGAACGAAGGAATTGAAGATGTTTACAAGGAAAGTGAAGACAACAAAATCACACTTATAACGGAGATAAAAAACACAAACATAAACGAAAAGCAGCGCCAATTCACTAGCTACATCATGGAAACCAGTGGCAAAATGCGAAAAAGTCTCCTTGCACTCGGTAAACTAAATATACAGTTTCAACGAGTAAAAATTGAAGATTGCGATCCATTAACTCAATGTTTTCATTGCTGTATGTTCATGCATACGGCTAAAAGATGCCTACACCGAACCAGCCCTCCAATTTGCCCACACTGCATGGGCGATCACATCCTTTCAAAATGTCCGGGAAGAGAAAAAACAGTACCAGCATGTGTAAACTGCACCAGACAAAATTCTAAATATGGAGAAAAAAACACCACGGACCACGCAGCCAACAGTATTAGGTGCAACCATTGATGTATTATACTAGATTAGCCCTATCTAGCTAAATTCATTTTTAAAATGACCCCACATAGCGTACGTCACAAATATGGAGATGAACTTAACAACCCAACTCTGTTTAAACTCCTTGTACAAGCGTTCAAACTCGTAATCAAAACCACGGAGAATTTGTTGTCAGAGGTGTTGTAATATGGACATAAAGCCAAAAAGAAACTAACACTTACAGCAAATTTTAAGTGCTGAATAAGGGCTGAATCAGGAAAGAATTGATAAATAACACAAAAATGATTTTAATTTAATTTATATTTTGTTTTGGAATTCTATACAGGTTCTACAAAAGCAAAAACGTTCACATTTTTATTATTGTGAAGAGTTTTTTTTTTTAATTTACCATAGTATTTAGATAGAATGGTATATAATTATTGAAGAAAACAATCACTTTGTGATTTGAAATCATTTAATTTAATTTGGTTTTATGCCCGGTCGGGCTTTTGCATGCATTTTAAAACAGAAGATATCTAGTAAGCTGTCGAAAATTATACAAAATAATTAAAACTGATGAATATAAAATAATATTAGTAAAACATTTAACAGTAACATAAAATTATAGAGACTAGAACAACACTATCATTTAATAATTATACTACTATCATTCAATTAAAAGTTATTTTGTCTTCGACCACTTTGTTAGAATTAAGACATTGTGTCAACTAGTTTTGGTCAGCTAGTTTCTCAACCTTTTTCAAGATAGCATTATTGAAAACTAACCTAAGTACTAAAACTAACTTAACGACCATTAAACATAATGTAAGATTAACATAAAGAGAGAGATAAATCATCAAATATTGCGGGTTCACAAGCGAGCTGAACCACGACTTATGGGAAAGGAACGAAGCAACCTAATTGAATAAGCAACAATGATGAGGACAGAGCTTCAGAGAGCGTATGGGTAAGGGGTAAGGGGGGTGGAGATTACATGATTACAATATATACTTATTTATTTATTTACGCCCGTTAAATAGGATTTTACGTATTATTTACGACATTCACGAACATCGGTTGTTGCAATTCTGATACAGGAACAACCGGCTATTCGATTACAAAAGAAGTTTCAGCAGGATTGAGAACCAGTCTT
The DNA here is from genome assembly GCF_061612785.1 of Hesperophylax consimilis. Classification (NCBI taxonomy): domain Eukaryota; kingdom Metazoa; phylum Arthropoda; class Insecta; order Trichoptera; family Limnephilidae; genus Hesperophylax; species Hesperophylax consimilis. The sequence continues at coordinate 32,668,372 of NC_142841.1, forward strand.
GTTCGAGAAAAAACAATGACGGTATCTATATTCGCAGGACCTGTGGCCATGGTGGACAGCGACTGTCCAATATCAGCCTTAAAACAACGACATTATCAATTAAAACCTGATCAATCCATAATAAACTTTCTTAAGTCTTTTATAATTACCGGAAAAACAGGCAAAGCTTTGCAGTCTACACGTCGTAGGCCGCTTGCAGTTAGATAAATATTTTTTTTTTTTTTTTTTTTTTTTTTATAAATTTAATTTAGATTAAATTTGATAATATTATTATTAAGTTCTGCAAGTGTTTTAGTTTTTTATTATTGTGACAGCTGTTTCGGCTTACAAGGCCATTTTCAAACTGTAAGCCGAAACAGCTGTCACAATAATAAAAAACTAAAACACTTGCAGAACTTAATAATAATATTATCAAATTTAATCTAAATTAAATTTATAAAAAAATTAAATGGAGTTCTACGAATTAAACACAAAAACAATAAATAGATAAATATGTTTGAAAATTCTTAGAGCAAACGCGGTTTCCTGCTGATGGTACCCAGTTATTGTCACATAATTGAATTCGGATTGTTTCTAACCATTTCTCCATTTTTTCCGGTTTGTAGGGAAAACAAAGCGAAAATACCCATAAAATAAATGAATTCATTAAATGACGCAAATTTATTTCTATCAATTCTTCTACAAAAAATCGAAAAGGCGAAGTAGATATTACCCGAAAGGCAATAACGACTTAATACAACCCTGATTGGCAAAATGCACGGACCAAATATATCACACACTTGAGTTGTCGCGCGTGTCAACGCTAGACGACTAATACATCAATAATTATCACGCATTGGTTGCGTGATACTTGTATGCTCCCCACGTGATAATAATTAACAGGAATCACCCAATTGGTGGATTCCTTGTGGGTGTGTTATTCATGTGACGTCAGGAATTTTACCAGCAAAAATAGCTGACAAGCAAAATAGCTTAACTCTAGACCAACAAAAGGTAAAACGCAATGCACAGTGCCCATTTCGCATTGCGACACAATGCGTGCGCCTTTTCATAAATGTGCACGTGAACCAAACCAAAATTGTGTTGGGGTCATTTTTCAATGGTTATGCCGTGTCTAGTCTTATTTAGTCTATGGGTGCAACTATAGAAACAAAATGCTGAAAATTGCGAGGGATCGCATCGATTACGACTAATGATGCATATTATTAATCACAAGTCTAACGAAAACCTAAAAAATATGCACAATATTTCAAAAAAATATTACGAAAAGCCCGCCCGCAAAGTGTTAACACGCAGTGATAATATACAAGCCAACACATGTAATATTATAATTGCAAATGTGAAGTGTATTCCCAGCGCCAACATTATTGTTAATTTTATAACTACCTCAAAATGAACGACTTTATAATAAACGCAATAGATAATTCATATAAAATAGACGAAAGGATTTTTGACACGGTAAATAATACAAACGATTTTATAGATATAAAACCTACAGCCAGCCTAATAAGAATACACATGAACGTTAGATCTTTGGAAAAAAATTTCGAAGAATTTCTAATAACTATTAAACAATTAAATAGACTTGACTGTATAATATCAGAAACGCATTCATCGAGTGAAATTAATTATAATATACCGGGTTACTCGTACTATGCAACAAAATATAAAATTAACAGAAATAGCGGCGTCGCCATATTTGTATCAAATATTTACGCTGTTACAAGTGTAAATGAAATAATGGTGAGTAATGTCAATTTATTAAACATGGAGATAAAACAACTTGTGTTCTTTGGTGAAGATAACTTTTTAGCCAACTTAATGCTGTGTCATTAAAAGCCACAATCTTTAATTTTTGTATTAGTTTGACATATGCTGTCGAAGGCTTTTTGGAGATCAACAAAAATAGCAACACATTTTAAAGATTTGTCTAAAGCGTCTTGTATGGTACTAGATAATTTAGCAATGGCGTCTTTTGTGCTTTTGTTTTCCATGAATCCAAACTGGTTTTCGTGAATTATATTATTAATCTTTATGAACTGAGTTATTCTTTTTTTGGCAATTTTTTCAAATATTTTTGCAATGTTTGCAAAAATATTTGAAAAAAAGAATAAAAAAAAGAATAACTAAGCCAAAAAAAGAATAACTAAGCCAAAAAAAGAATAACTCAGTTCATAAAGATTAATAATATAATTCACGAAAACCAGTTTGGATTCATGGAAAACAAAAGCACAAAAGACGCCATTGCTAAATTATCTAGTACCATACAAGACGCTTTAGACAAATCTTTAAAATGTGTTGTTATTTTTGTTGATCTCCAAAAAGCCTTCGACAGCATATGTCAAACTAATACAAAAATTAAAGATTGTGGCTTTTAATGACACAGCATTAAGTTGGCTAAAAAGTTATCTTCACCAAAGAACACAAGTTGTAAAAATTAATCACGCATCTAGTCTACCACTCACAAGTGATTTTGGGATACCACAAGGTACTGTTTTGGGTCCATTACTATTTATCATGTACGTAAACGATATTTTTAAACAAAACCTCAGTGGAACAGTTATATCTTACGCAGATGATACAATTATCATAATTAAGGGTAATGACTGGAAATTTGTAAATGAAAATGCAAATAATGACATCCAAATCCTAAAAAACTGGTTCGATACAAATATACTTACAATTAACGCAAAAAAAACAGTTTATATACCATTCACAATAAATAAATTCAAAACTTACCCCAACATTCATATAATAATACCCAACAAAAAATGTAACAAAGATGTTTGTAATAAATCATGTACCATACTAAACCAAACAACTGAAATAAAGTACCTCGGTGTAATTTTTTAGGTTGAAAATTTCAACAATATTCTATACCTGTGAATAGTTCATATTAACTTGCTCCGTAGTAAAGTGTATTTTAAAAACTATAACGCTCAAATTAAAAGTTACTCGGAGTGTTACGTGTTCGTACTACAAAGTTCTAAAATATTTTTTTATAATATCCGAGTTATTTAAAGTTCCTTCCGAATTAAATCAGCAAAACTATAAACAATACAATTTGCTTTTACGCGGGTAGTACGAAAAAAACATTAATTCAAGATGCATTGCCGAGTGTGCTCAGAAACTCTACGTACTGACGAGTTAAAATTCACGTGTGCCGCATGCAAAGGCGCATTTCATTTGGCTTGCGGAGGTATTATTGAGAACACATATCGTCGACTTAATCAAGAACGGCGATCTCAACAAGTTTGCAAGCATTGCAATTTAGCCAAGCCCGGCGCTGCTAGCCCGTTGCAGACAATCAGTGATACTGAACCTTTGGAGCAGATTAAAAAAGTTACGGATATTAGTTCAGCGCTCGCCGCTCAGACACCGACAAATCTTAAAGATATTCAAGATCTAGTCATGAACAAGACGTCCAATCTGGAAAAAACACAAAATGATATTCTAGATCAGAATAACAAAATACTTGAAAGTATTCAATTTATGAGTTCTCAATATGAGGATTTCATGGCTAGAATCCGTGACATCGAACTAAAAAATGATGAACTCACTAAAAAGAACTCAACCCTGGAAGCTAGGATTTATGTCTTGGAAAAATGTGTGGACATGCAGGAAAGGGAACTCAAAGCGAACAACATAGAAATAAGAGGCATCCCAGAAATCAAAGGAGAAAATCTGCAAGACGTTTTTTTCAATATCTGCAAAACAACAAAGTCCTCCACTGATACAAAGGACATTGATGCCATTCATCGCGCAGCAAAAAAAAACAACAAGAGTCATCCGAGAGAAATCATTGTTAAATTCAAAACGAACATAGCAAGAGAAAACCTATTAACAGACGTAAAAACTTTCAACAAAAACAAACAGAATCCAGAAGACAAATTGAACACCTCAAACATCGGTATAGCTGGTTCCTGCTCGCCGATCTTCATTTCAGAACAACTAACATTTCGCGGTAAACAGCTGTGGTACAAGAACAGCGGCGAAGGAGAAACAATATCGCTTTTTTTGGATTAAACGGGGGCAAATTTATCTTCGTAAAAACGAGGGAACTAATGCCATTGTTATCTCAGACGAAAGCAAATTGGCTGCGCTTTGATAATTTTGAATTAATGGCTATTCTTTCGAGGTATGTCTTGACCCGTGCATTTATGTCTCGCTCTATATTTCTCCATATTTGTTTCATTTCCTACCCTTCTGGAATTCATTTGTTATGTATGTTATGCAGTTCCTGCTACCTTATTTTTATAATTATTATTGTTTTGTCTTCTTGCTATCTCTTTCATAGTACTATATCTAATTACATTATTTATACTATATTATTATATATTACTCATATTTGTATAATTTACTACCGTTTTCTAATTCATTTGATATCAAGCAATTCTTGCTACCATTTTGTTTTTACTTCTTGCTATCTCATTAATAGTACTACATCTAACTACAACATTTGTACTATATTATTTATATTAAGCACATTATCCATTTTAACTACATTTGGAATCCCATTTAATTATATATTACTCGGGAACCAACTTCTATACAACACACAACCAACACATACTTATGATTCAATTAAATTATGATACCGGAAATGATTCCGGTATAGATCTTAACATGAATGTCATTGATGATATGAACAATCTAAATAACTATAAATGGTGTGCTTACGGCGTTAAAATTATACACCAAAATATAAGAAGCATTTCTAATATTGACGATTTTTTAATTTTTCTGGATCAATTCAATTACCAATTCGACGTTATTATTTTATCGGAATGCTGGCTTAGTAAAGATTACACCTCAAAAGTTATTCACAATTACTCTGAACACCACACAAACATATATCTTAATAAGTCTAGCGGGATCGTTGTATACATCAGAGACGGACTTCAATCTCAAGTTGATGAAATTTTCTTATCACAAGCCAACTGCCTGAAAATTGTATTGAATAATAATCTATGTATTTTTGCAATATACAGATCACCCTCTTTTCAAAATATTGACACTTTTCTGAATTCACTCCAATCAATTATCAACAGCTCAAAAAATATAGAACGGCAAATAATTATAGGCGACCTCAACATCAATACAATTACCGAATACCACCGCCAATCCAACGATTACCTATGTTTGCTAACTGAAAATGGGTTCATTCAGACAATTATTAGCCCTACTCGTGAGCAGGGCATGAGTAAATCTTGTCTTGACCACATCAACGTCAAAAAAATTAACCATGTTGACTCATTTGTCATTCACTCTACAATCTCAGATCACTATACAACAGCACTCTGCCTTAAAAACAAACCTCCTAATCCTGCTAAAATTAAACATGTTGCAAGAATAAACTATAATAACTTAATTGAAGACTTGAGCTCAGAAAACTGGCAAAATGTTCTAGACCAAACTGATGCCGACTCATCGATGAATGAATTTATCACTAAATTACATTCATATATTTCAAAACATACAAGCAATAAACTCATACCACATAAACAAATAAAACTTACGCCATGGATCACCCCTGGCCTTATCAAATCGATTAACATTAGGAACCAACTTCATAAAAAGGCAAATAGGTGCCCTGAAAATATTTTAGTACAAGCTCATTACAAAAATTATAGGAACTTTTGCAAAAAACTAATAAAATCGGCCAAAGAAAATTATTATAAAAAAATAATTTACGAAAATAACTGTACTCCAAAACGTTTATGGGAAGCATTTCGCAATATAACTAAAACAAAAATAAATAAATCTTCCGATATTAAATCACTGACCATCAATAACGCGAACACCTCAGACCCAAAAACCATTGCGAATTTTGCCAATAATTATTTCACGTCAGTGGGAGTCACACTTGCGAAAAAAATTCTCAACAATCTTAATACAACAGAATCCGATCTCGCTAAGTTAAAAATCTCTAATTTCGGTCATAAATTAGACAACATCCAAACAACTTCAAACGAAGTCATAAATATAATTGACGAACTCAAGTCATCGAATGCTTGTGGTCCTGACAACGTTTCATCAATTCTGCTAAAAATTACTAAATCCTTCATAGCAACTCCAATCGCGTATATTTCCAATCTAAGCTTCAATTCAGGAAAATTTCCAAATCATTTAAAACACTCTATTGTTATACTGCTTCGCAAAAATGGAGATAAATCGCAGATACACAATTACCGGCCAATTTCTTTGCTCAATTCAATCTCGAAAATTATTGAGAAAATTGTAAAGAATCGTCTAAGTCATTACCTTGAAAAAAACAATATCCTTTCCAATAGACAGTATGGCTTCAGACCAGGATTGAGCACTGAAAATGCCATTACAAACCTGACGAAAATCATCTCCAACAATATAGATAGAGGAAGAAAATGCATTGCGCTCTTCTTGGATCTAGCCAAAGCGTTCGATACTATCTCACACAAAATTCTCTTGAAAAAACTACAGCGCATCGGCATTCAGGGTCAGCTACTTAAGTGGTTAGGTAGTTATATAGAAAATAGGAGCCAAAGAGTGAATATTAACGATACTCTAAGCGATCCGGCTGATATAAACTTTGGTGTACCTCAAGGAAGCACTCTAGGACCACTTTTATTCAATATCTATATAAATGAATTATGTAACAGTTCATTTGCCGATCATATTATCACCTTTGCCGATGACACAGTATTATTATTTGAAGGCAAAAATTGGAATGAAGTTCATAGTAATGCAGAAATTGGTATTAATAAGGTAAAACAATGGCTAGATAATAATCTTCTCACTCTCAATACTGACAAAACTAAATTCATTTGCTTCAGTGCAACTCAAGCGGGACAACCAAGAGAAACTCAAAGAATTATTATACACCATTGCAATGACCCAAACACTTGCAATTGCAATACCTTAGAGTATGTGGATAGCATAAAATATCTAGGAATTATTGTAGACAAGAATCTGAGATGGAATGAACATATCTATTCAATCTCCACAAAGGTCAGAAAACTCACGCATCTTTTCATGGCGATTAGAAATATTCTATGCGCAAAAGATCTAAAACTAATGTACTATGCCATGTGCAACTCTTTACTTGAATATGCATCTTTAGGATGGGGAGGATGTACCAAATCAATTCTGGACCCCTTAGCCAAAGCACAGAAATCACTACTAAGGGTCATACTTAAAAAACCATTTAGATACCCCAGTAATGATTTATTCAAAGAGATAGGAGTTCTGGATGTGAGGCAACTATTTATAAGAAAAGTTATATTATACACACAAAAATATCGTCACCTCTTCCCCTCCGTAGAACATTATCACAACACCCGACATGCAGGGAGGAATCCAATAGTTCCACTTGCTACTATGACATCCCTTGCTCAAAGACAATATTCTTACCTAGGTCCAAAAATGTTCAACCTTATACCCGGTTCTTGGAAATTGAAAAGTGGAAGCGTCCTGCGTAAATTAGTCAATGATTGGATTCTAAACTTAGGGAGAGTCGAAAGTGAACGTATGCTGTATAACTGTTAAACAAAATCACCAAATCAACTGTTAAACAAAATCACCAAACTTCTGATGTTTTTCAACCTAAGATTTATGGTTATGCGCCCCTGAAGCCTGTCTGCTCATTAGGTACATCACTACTGTAAAGCGTATCACATTTGTACGTCGCACACTAACTCTGTGTGAAACTTGGTACCTACTACGGTAATGATTTATAATAAATACATAACACAATATGGCGTACGAAGTAATGCACCAAATTTCACCAAAGTAGCACTAAATCAGGTACTATGTATTTATATTCATAGTTTATGTTTCATAGTTTATATTTCTATCTATATATATAGTTATTGTTTTTACATTTTAGCAGTAGTTCAAGAAATGAGCGCGGTATATATTCGTATTGCTGTATAATATAATTTGTTCTGAATTCATGTTTTAATTCAGTGAAAACAATCATGCACATAATTTATTACACATTCTAGTTACAACGCATACCTCATACTCTGTAAATTTTAATATTTTATGTTACCAGGTTAATTCGGTAAATCCGATTATAATATATGCTACCAGATTAATTTTTTCTACTTCTCACAAAACAATGTATGTGTACTTATATTTATTATATACATTTTCTTTATTACACAACTTAATTTCAGAGAAAAATGAAACTTTTTTTTGGTTTTTGTTATGTAATTATGTACATTTCAGTAATAATATGAACTAAACATGTCAATTTGTCTGTCCTAGAACGGGAAACTTTCCTAGTTGGACAGGCAAAGCATCCAATATGTAATATGTACTTTCTTTTGATAAATAAATAAATAAATAAATAAATAAATTGTAGACCAACATATGAAATGGAACAGACACATATGTGAACTTGTTAAGCGCATTAGAAAATGTATCTATATATTCATTAGATTAAGAAATGTTCTCAAGCTAAACAACCTGAAAAAAGTCTATTACGCACTAGTCCAATCATTACTTCAGTATGGAATCATTGGGTGGGGAGGTGCATATGAAAAAATTTTAAGCTCTGTAAAAGTGTTACAAAGACTAATTATTAAAGTAATTTTGAAAAAACAACCAACATTCTCTTCAGCATCATTGTTCAAAATTTTCGAAGTACCAAAAATTGAAGACCTCTATAAAAAAGATGCAATATTACAAATATATAAAGAAACTGTAATAAAAAAACTTAAATTTAACTCATCCTTAAGGCATAATTTTAACATCCAAATTCCTCTATTTTCAACTCAACAAATGCACAATAATTACATTTACAAAGGCATAAGATATTTTAATAGTCTTCCCGAAGAAGTGAAAAAAATACCAGATTTTATTTTATTCAAAAAAAAAGGTCAAATTTATCTTTAAAAAAAATTAATATCACCTTTCAAATGTTATAACTTCAATTCATGTTACAACCAAAATTAACGTCGCAATCCTCTTTTAAGTTTATATTTATTGTACTGTATTTATGTTAATTACTGATATAAACATGAAATAATTGTGAAATAACTCCTACGCTAAGCTCAAGAGCTAGCACTCTTCATTGGAGTGGAATTTCAATAACATATGTTTTTCACTATTACCTATTATTACCTAATTTTATGTACAATGTAACAATGTTATAAGTTAAACAATAAAAAAAAAATATATATTTTTTTTTTTCAATTTCCGTTATTCAATTATCTCTAGCTGTTCGTCTTCTAGCCAATTATGTAGAAGCAGGAATACCATTTGACAGAAATGATTTGAAATGGCTGTCATTCCATACAACGAACGCGAATTTTCATTTCACGTAATTAAAAATTTCCCAAATCCAGTCAGATCCTTTTATAGTAATAAAGGAGAATCAAAAGGTTTTATTTAAAAAAAAATCGCATTAATCGTAGCCAGCGATCCCAAATATTTACAGGCAATTTTTATTCTAATCTTCTTTTATTCACACATTGAAGTTTCCTAGATTTTCATTTTTAAATGTTTTTGATCATTTCGATTAGTGACATTTCTCTTTATTTAATTGTTTGATATTTTCAGAGCAATGGAGGTTGGCAGAACAGGTCGTGTTCAAGTAGAAGACATTGTGTTCCTTGTTCGTAAAGATTATAGAAAATATGCCCGTGTCAAGGATTTACTCACCATGAATGAAGAGTTGAAGAAGGCTCGGAAAGCTTTTGATGAAGGGAAGTTTGCAGGTAATCCTGAGATGGCTCCGTAACTTTAACAACTCTTTAGATTTGGCATTGAATTGGGGCTTTAAATAAATTTTGTAATATCCTTGTTTAGCTATCCTAATGTAGTTTGCATGTATTAGTTTTAAGATTGAATAAAGTATATTATAAATTCATTATTTTTTATTTATTTAAAAAAAAATTACGGTGGATACATTTTTTAATGTTATTTCACCTGTCATGCTAGGGTTGCCTCTGTGTTATGGCGGTTGAAGTTTTCAGAATTAAATTTTTCATAATATATACACGGTGTCCGGAAACTCGTAGTACAAGCGGGAAACTGGAGAATCTACACCACATGGGGAACCCAAAATAACATAAAGTTTTTTGATTCGAGCATTTTCAAAAAAAAAAAAAAAAAACAAAAAAAAATATTTTTCGGCTATTTTAGGGTTAAAGTTTTTTCTGGTGTTTAGGGTTGAATAACAGATGTTTTAACCCTGCAGAGCAGAAATATTTTATGATTACACCGGGTTAAATGAAGGGTGATTTCAAAATAATGCTTCAAATCAGAGTTTCTTCATTTGTTTTACTTTCAAATAGTTTTAATTAGTTGGGTACTTTGATCTTCAGTAATAATTTATAAGAATTTGATTAAAAAAAAAAAAATTAAAAAAAAAAAAAATCAACTTCAAACTCGATTTACTCAATAACGAAAGCTCAAATAAAAAAAAAATATACTACAAAATCGACTCCAAATGTGATGTAGATTCACCAGTTTCCCGCTTGTACTACGAGTTTCCGGACACCCTGTATAATAATTGGTAAATTATTATTATTTTTTTTTTTTTTAATATTTTTATTTATTTTATAAAATACAGTATAATGTTTAAATTTACATAGTAAGAACATATTTCAATAAAAATTAACATGTTTACCTTTACAAGAGTCTAAAACTCGTGTGTAAAGGGATACAATTCAGTTTTAGTTTAATATATGTCATGTCATTAAGACAATTGGATAAGGAATGTGAGAGATGTGTGAGGGAGATTATGTGGTTAGAGTGTAGAATTTATGGGTGTTATAATTTAAATGTATTGAAGATTAAATGTTGTGCGACTATTTGTTATTTGATTTATTGAGCTTATTTTATTGATCTTTGACAGCTACAATCACTGAACTTATAATCCGTAGAGGTGTTCTATTCCGATTTGAAAGAAAATCATTTTCGCCCGGTTACAAAGACCTTTCTACTCCAAGGTCCCAGACAGCCCAATGAAATTGATTATCTGTATTACAATTTTTGAAAAGCAATCACATCAGGAGTAAGGAAACATTGAGCTTTGGGAATATGGACACGCCCGCAACAATTTTCTATAAAGTTTATCTTTTCAGTGGTAAAAAAGCATTGTTATGAAAAAACATAAAATTGTTGCCAGATTATCATTTTTTCCTTAGTTATAAATTTTTCGTTAATCTAAATTGGGGCAAATTTTTTTTTTTGTATTGACAATTCGTGATGTATTTCCATAACAATGATTTATTAAAATAATTTAAAACTTTTATATTTATGACCGTTACCTGTTCTAGTAAGTATTTCACCATCCTCTCAATAAATACCCATTACAATAAATAAATACTCACGATAGGTAGAAAAGTCAACTAACTTATTCAATATAATGTTTATAGCCACTACCGAGTTTAAGTACCGAATGGTAAACGCGGACTTAATAAATAAATAAAAGTTATCCTATGAATAGTGCTTTTGACAGCTCATCGTAAAGACACTAAAATATGACCTCAGCCTATCATGGCCATCTTCACACTGGAACAATATACCATAGTTTAAGGAGAAATTGTACCAGCCTGAAGCAATGGCGGCTCGTGACTTTTGGGTGTACTAGAGTGCTAATATTACAAAAATGGCATTATTGATGTTGTCGCTGAAAACAATTTTTTTATTATTTTTCGAAAATACGATTTTTTGTTTGTTTTACTCGTGTGGCACACGGCCAAACTGAAATTTCCTGAAAATTTTCCCACAAAAAATCGAATTTTCGATCAACATAGTCGAATTTTTTAAACTTGGAACTCTATCACTCGGCGCGAGCCGCCACTGGACTGAAGATGGCCGTGATAGCCTGAAACCAGTAAGGGTCATAAATATTAAAAGTTTTAAACTATTTTAATAAATCATTTGAACAATAATAATGTACTCTCCACTGAGTCATGATTGTGTTGTATTATCTTTTTGTACAGGTACCGAGGACAAATCAACATGATTTGTTATCATTGTTTTCAAATCAATTACTCGTCATCTTCCCGTCACTATCCAGAGAAATTACATCATGAATACAAATGACTTATAATGTATGTCTCATCATTTTGTATTTTTATACAATAATTACCAATAAAGTATTATTTTCATAAAATATTTATTGTATTTATTGTTATTTAGAATTCAGTAAATGGACATCATAATATCATCTATCTAAGTTCAATACCGTGTATGAGCCAATAATGTTTTTTTAAGCTCAGAAGTTCAAGTTCAAGAAGTTCATTAGAAAAATTTCCACTTTTACTGACACCATAATCCACAATTCTTCCAACCACCCTATCTCACATAAACACTCCTCTTTCCACAGCATGATTCACCGGCTAGTCACTATTCCTCTATCTAATAATAATTTATCTAATGAACTTCTTACAATAAAACAAATAGCTAAAAACAATGGATATGACTCTGATCTAATCGATAAAATCCTCTCAAAAAAACTTTGACGAATTGCAATGAATAAATACGTATATATTGACTCACCAACTACTAATAATAATAATAATTTAACTTCCCAATGGCGAAGAATTTTGTATAAAATATATGTAAATTCTCTTCCCTTTGCACAACTAAACTTCGTTCATAAATAAGGCCGGCCTTCTATACTAATAATAACTTATCAAAACTTTTAATTAATTGTAAAGATAAAGAAGATATAGTAATCCACTCTGGCATCTACAAACTTCATTGCAACAATTGTCTGGCAATATATATTGGGAAAACTGTGCGTAACATAAATATTAGAGTAACATAACACGTCAGGTGTTTAACAAGTACTGGTTTTTCAGAATTTGCTGAACATTTAATTAATACTAACCATACTTTTCATAAAAATACAGGATTTAAAATTATACATAAAAATAAAATAGGAATATGCCTTATTTTTACTTTTATTTTTTTATATTAACTCCACACAGGAGGCCCTGAAGAAAATAATTTCCCTCAGGGCCTATGTCATCTTTGGGGATGCTGTGTGGAGGATCTTTTTGTGGAGAGGAAGGAGTGAACATGGGTCTTGAAGAGTCCCATGTTGTAGGAGGGAGGAAACACAGAGGCCGGCAGTTCGTTCCACAGCCGAGCTGTTGAACTTAAGAACGAATCGTAGAAGCGACCCGTTCTCATGTGACAAATGTCAACCGTGTACAAATGTTGGGCGCGCGTTTGGCGTGTATCCCGACTACGCACCGGTGCCGAAGGGATCAATGACGCTAGTTCCTCAGAGCATCTTCCATTGTAATACCGATAGAATAAGGACAGCATACCTACCTGATGCCTGTGCTCTAAAGATTGCAGTCCGTTTGTTAAGATTGGGGAATCTATCAAACGGACCGCCCGTTTTTGCACAGAGTCAAGGGTTTTTTTCAGGTATTTAGGGGCTCCGGACCAGAGATGGCTGCCAAATTCGACAGTAGGGCGCACTCCAAATTCGACAGTAGGGCGCCTTAATAATTTAGAAGCATTGGAATTAGTAAAATCAAATAAAAATAAAAGTAACTCCCCAATTTTAAATAAACAGTTCGAACTAACCACCAGTCCAATTTTAAAGTTGTTCCCTTTCTCCCTATCTAACCCCCACCCTTCTCTTACCCCTCTACCTACCTGTCTCTGACGCCCCCCACCCCTTCTCTAAAATGCTTTCTCTTTCTTTTTTGTTTACCTCATAAGATTTCTCTGTACTATATTTAGTTTAAATATTTATTGTCCTGAAGAAGGTTGGGAACAACCGAAACCGGTCGACGTATACAGGGTGTATCGGCACGTACCCGACAAACTTTAACCAGCTATTCCTTAGCATATTTGGAGTAAAAAATCTTATGTGCACTTTGCTGTCCGGTAACGTTTTTTTGAATAAAAAATTTATTATTCATATTTTCACCACGTGTCACTACTGTTTTATCCTTTGTCAAAGTTTGAAAACCCATCTGGCAATATTTTATTCGAATTCCGTTGAATAATGCACGTGTGTACCTATATTGGCGCACTTTTACAATCACAATGAAATGGCACGGCACCATTCGTCTCATTTTAAACTATTATTATTTAGTGTGTGCGAAAGAGCGAAGACGCTTTTCGACATACTTGCTTATAACAGCTGTTGGACACGAAAAGCAATGCCATTGACAGTGATGTAGTGTGGAAATTTTTAATTTTTTTGTTTTTAATTGAAAAAAAAAAGCTACCGGACAGCAAAGTGCCCATAACATTTTTTACTCCAAATGTGCTAAGGAATAGCTGGTTAAAGTTTGTCGGGTTAGTGCCGATACACCCTGTATAATAAAATAAAGTGGTTTAAAACAAAAAATCTTTTTCGTTTTGTAAATAGAATCTGTTTAAAAATGCATTACTTCAAATCTACAAAAATAAGCAAATAATAGAGTCATTGATTGAATATAATTGTAAAGCTGCTCATCTCGGCACAGGAATTCCCTGGCAAAATGAGCAGCGGAGGAAACAAAAATATTGACCACTGGACCGAGAACGACGGGACAAATAATAATCCCTAAACTCAATTCAACAACCGCACCCACACCATTATACATACTTAGGTTAAGAAAGGGACGCCTAGATGGTTTGGGCATGTAGAGCGAATGAGCAAAGAAAGGAGTGTAAGGATAATATATGATGCGAATGGTAGCAGAAATCAGGGACGTCCGACGAAGAAATGGCACGATCAAGTGAATCAGATACTCGAGTCGGGCCATGTCAAGAGTCAGAATAATAGAAGAGTATGTATGAATGTGAATGAGGTAAGTGCGTGCAAAGACGGAGTTGTTTGGCGGTGATGGTTAGTTAGTTGCATTAAATCAGAGGTTCCCAAAGTGGTCTATATGGACCTCCAGGGGTCGATATCGGCATGCTGGGGGTCTATGTCAGCGAGAAAAAAATTTGGGGGTCCACGAGATTCAAATGGGGGTTCATACGAGGGGACCCCCATTTACCTCAAGTCAACATTTAGGAGTTCCGTAAATGACACAATAGACCTAACACAAATATAATAGACTGAGAAATTACTTATTTGATATTATTTGTATTTTTATATTTCGTAAAGTTGTTAATTGAGGTAGGGTGAATGATACAGCTATTGGCCGTTTAAGAAAATTTTCAACTTCAACATCGTTTTTTTGTCTCAATAACTAACATTTTTTTAAATCATTTACACCTATAGGTAGGTAATTTATTTCTTAACGTGTATTGATAATTAGTTTTCCTTGTACATTGACATATATTTTTATAATATTTATGAAATGAAAAAAGGGACAGAATACAGCTATTGGCCCCTTTGGCGCAGTTAATGGCCCTGACCTTCTGTAGTAATTGGCCCCCCAGTATGTTAAAAGAGATTGTGCTTTTAATCCCTGAATTAGTGAACTTATTTTCTACTTTCTTTGGTGTAGCTCTTTATTTTTTTATGTAATACAATAAAACATGTTATTTACTGCAATAAAAAGTAAGTTTAATGATAAAAATACAAAATCAAAAGGTACAAGACCGTACTACATGAACAAAAGAGGGAAAAAGGCGAATGATAACTTAAGTGCTGCTAGATTTAGTTTAGTAATTTTAGAATATCTTCTGTGCCCATCATGTCGGAGCACACTGTGTCTTCTGACATTGTGTCGGACTGATCACCAGCTACCATGAAACACATATGACATAAGAACATGTCGCCGTCTTCTTATCAGGGACATGGTGAACGTGTTTTTTGGGTACACAAGTGCCATGGAAGTGTTCTTTGCAATCTTCGCACTTTAGGTAAGAATCTGTTTTAATACGTCTCTTACACATACGACATTCTTTTTCATCAATAATGAAATCACCGTCATTTGCAGGATGAGACTTTGAAGTTTGAGCCGATGCTGGATCGGACTTCTCATTATTGGTTGTTGTAGATAGAGCGATTGGATTATTTTTAATTTTCTTACTGTTTTTCTTTCCTTTCTCTTCCAGTACTTTTCTTTTCTTGGAGTCTTGTAGTTCTTGCCTCTTTTCCCTTTTGCTATTTTTTTCGTCATCTTTAAGCTTTTTTTGCCTTGCTTTATTTTCCAAACATTCTTGGTACTGCCTTGACGAAACAGCGTATGGACTCTTTTCAGTATCCCTCTTTCCCTTTCTTGCAGGTTCATTGGGGCGGAATAGGTATTCTTGTAATTCTTTTATATCACCAGGAACATTAGAAATTTGATCAACATTTCGATGCTCTTCACTATCTTCCCCTGTATAAGGATTTGATACAGATTCTTGGTTACAAAGCGTAATGGAATCCATATTATTATTTTCATTTTCTGTGCCAGTTTCATTAAGATTATTATTGTTAAAAAAATTCCACATTTTAAACAATACATGAAATTCTTTTGTGTTATTTTCCGGGCCTACAACTTCCCTAAAAGTTTGAAATTTATGTAAATTATCTGATCCAACAATTTTGCAAAACATGTCCTACCCCATAGTTTTTAGTTGCGTATTTGAACCACTATCTTCTATTTGCGGAGATCCATTGGCAAGACATTTAGTGTAATCTATGGCGTCTGGATTAAAAGGATGCAATCCGCATGTCCTGAAACCATTAACCAAATATTCTGGTTTTATATTATCAACAACAGTTTTTAATATGCTTGCAAAATTAGATTTGGAAACAATTTCGTCCGGATTTTCCACATTCCACTTTCGAACTGGTTTTCTCCACATTTGCTTTACAGGTCCAAAAACAGAGACGTCAGCTGGTTGAAGAATCCACGTTGCATTAGGATATAGTGCAATAATTTATATCTGTAATTGATTGCACAGTAAGCTTACTTCATATGAAAGATGAGATTTGTGACCATCAACAAATAATATGACTGGCAGTTTAATTTTGTTGAGTACTAAGTAAGGGTGGAAAACATGTTTAATATAATCGTAAAATACTTCTGTAGTCATCCAGCCTGAATCACTGCGACCGACGCCCAATTCTTTAGGAACTGTGATACCAATTCTTTCAGGTATCCGTTTGTATGGGTAGATTATCATAGGGAGGTTTGTTTTTCCATCAGCAGAAAATGTAAACATTACAGTTAGGCTTTTTTTTGCATTTCCCTTATCGATTGCATAAATGTTTTTGTCTCCCTTGTTTGCAAATACCCGACCACTGGATGGACATGTCTGAAAACCTGACTCATCTGCATTAAAAATTCGCGAGGCGTCCTTTAAAACAAGATTAAGTCCCTTTTCGTGAGTATAGTCTTTAATCTGTGAGAACCATTTTCTTATGTCTTTTTCAGATACGCAAAAACTAGCTCCGGAAACTGCCTCACTTGCTCTGGCCACTATATTTGGATGACGCCTTAAAAAGGCTTTCATCCAACCTTTTCCTGGTCTATTATTGATGAAGGGATTTGGACGAGGGTTCTCATTGAGAAAAAATTGAACACTGTTCAATACGTCATCCTTTTTTCGGGGAAAACTTTTTCTAGATAGATTGCATAGCCAATTTGAGGTCTCGCTCTTCCATTTGAGAAAGTATCGGTTTTGGTCCAAATTGGGATTTGGTAGTGGGATTTTTTAATCTAAATTGTTAAGTAGCTCTAGGTATTCCATACTTTTTCGAAGTAGCCCGCAGTGCTACTCCACTCCTTATTTCTTCAGTGGCCTTATCTAGTTGTTCGACCGTATACTTTGGTATTTTTGGCATGATGGGCGAACAACTAAAATTGAGGAAAAAAAATGATATACCTAGTAATTGGCAGGTCTTTAACCCAGTAATTGGCCCCCCGGCCAATTACTGTTATTTGTTGTCTGATTTACTTCAAATTTACACAGCGAAGCCGTTTTTTTGCATTTTTCGTCCATTGTGAAAATAAACCAAATTCATTTTTTCCCAAAAATCATAGTAATTGGCCGGGGGGGCTAATAACTATAGATTATATGTTTTGAAGTGACAGTTATTAGACACCCACATAAAACCGCCAATTTTTGACTAAAAATGAATAAAAAAGACAGCAACGACACTTACAATAAAGCATTTACACATAAAATCAGAAGGAATTACAAAAAAACACATTCTCTGACTATTATATCTAAATAACACAAACAAAATACCTTAACAAAATGTTAAGAAAGGACAGCAAAATTAGCAGACACTTCGAGAAGACGCCATTAACTACACTAGGGCCGCATGGTGGTAAAATATTTAACTTGTGAGTGAAAGACAAGGATAACACTACATGTTTACGAAGGATGCTATGTGATAGAGACGCCGTAAGTCTTATTATATGCTTTCAAATTTGAAAAGGCCCATTGCTGTAGCATGGCCAATAGCTGTATCACTCACCCTATATAAATAAAGTCTACATTCCTATTCTCGTCAGAATTAATATATTCAAGCAAAACATTGCACATTGGAAGCCACGAATTTTCCAAGTTGTTTTTGATTTTGACTTGTTTTTGAAAAACGTCCAGGGTAATAATGACGTTCAACATTTAAATGCCCTTCACACAGACTTCAAAACTAAATTTGAGGACATTTTGACTATAGAAATGCAACGTTGAAGAATCGGATATCATGTGACAAGAAGAACTGACCGGAATAAGCACTGACAAAGAACTTAAGGGGCAGTTCTGTAGGGCTAGCTACGGAAAGAAATTCCCATTGCTTATCCTGCTTCATTTTCATTTGGTGTAATACCTCACAAGGGTGCCCCTGTCCGCAAAATGTAAAGACAGAGGAACTATACTGCCACCTGGTTGTTGGACAGGCAAGGGAAGGGAATATTTTTACTAAAAAAATAAATGATTATCACATGGGACGTTAATAGTTTTAGGAAAATTCAATATTCAGCAAGCAGGGGGTCTACGGAAAAAAAAAATTTGGCAAGTGTGTGGCAAGTCTACGGGGCAAAAAAGTTTGGGAACCTCTGCATTAAATGAACTCCCTACAGAAATACAAGCTGAAAATGTTACAAAATTTTTAAGAATGAACCTTATTTCAAACTAATTTGTTTGTGTGGAAAAAATCAGTATAAAATATATGTGTATTTTATTTTTTTGCAATAATTAATTTATAGGTATCTGATTTTCTGTACAATAATGTACGTTCATGGTAGTATTACCGAAATTATTTAATGTGTACAACTCATGATAATGCTCCCTTCCAAATCAAGAGTTATTCTCAGTTAGGTAAGTATTAATTAGCATCAAGAAACATATTTCATATTTACCTTTAGTAAATTTAAGTAATTTTTTTTTAATAAAAATTAATAATTTAAAACAATAAAATCCTACAGAAAAATTGCATACTTGCCAAAACAAATCGCATAGGTACTTACACTGAAAATATGTACACAGTGTGCTGTATTATGCATTTCATGGTGACCGGATAACTCATCAAAAGGACAACTTAACACACCCTTAAAAAGTGATATAAAGTTAGGAAAAGTGATGAAACAAAAACTATCTTTAGTAGGTTGATTATTTTCATCGCTTTTTGACTTTATATCACTTTTTAAAGGTAAATTGAATTGTCATTATGTTGAGTTATCATAGAACCGGTGGGGCTACAGCTTCCACAATGTTGTAATTAGGGGAAAGAGATTGGAATGAGTTATAAACCACCTGGCTATTCAGATTTAGTCTCTAAACATGACTAAAGCCATTTTGAGCAACATTTTTATTCTGATCGGTAGTCTTTAATCAGCAATGATCTTCTCCTTTTTTTGACAAATGGAATTGTGTCAAGAAATGAGTGACCCTTTTATCAGAGATTAAGTGACCTCCAAAGGAATGCAATCTTGTGGTAAGTACGAATTTTATAGAAATCAAAATAATGAGGTTAGCCTAAAAACTAATTGAGGTGTTTCTGTCGAAGTCTGAAGTTCTGGAGTCTCGTAGTTGTCAACAAGAATTATTAAAAGTTGTTCATAAAAGTTGATGCAAATACAAGATGAATAAGTGGTCACTTTTTTATTTATTTGAAATAAGAAGTCGACCTGTAATATGGTACGACTAGTGGCATCTAGCGCCAGGAAAGTAATTAAATTTACAGAATTAGGTTGGTTTCTTAGCTATATAAATCCATTTTACCCTTTTTTTGCATCACCAATTTCTGTGAAGCTTTTTGCAATATTAGGAAACAGGGATATATGGTAACAATGCATTACGAAGGAACTCAAATTTTTATTTCGTAAATAATATATATTTTAATCAAATTTTATTTTCAACCAGACCGGTTTCATCCTACTACTGGTCAGTGGCGGCTTGTGACTTTTGGGTGTATTAGAGTGTTAATATTAAATACAATGGAATTATTGATGTTGTTGTAGCATGAAAATTAATTTCAAAAGATTTTAAGAAATTTTCAGTTTTGGCATTGCACTGCACCGGTTTTCTGAAAATCTTCATACACAAAATCCAATTTTCGGAAAAAATTTAAAAAAACATCTCTGTTACAACATCGATAATGCCATTTTATTTTAACATTAGCACTCTATTACTCCCAAAAGTCACGAGCCACCACTGCTCTCCCATTGGACTGCGCTGTAATGGTACGTATACATTTGCGAACCGAAACGCGAATCGAGTCACGAATTAAGGCGAAGCTTAATGCCAAATCAGTATTTTGATTAATCTTTATAACGAATTGGTGTGCATTATGAATACCAAAAAATATAATTTAGATAAATTGAAGGTTTTCCTATCGTTTCGCTTGAGTAGAATACAAACAAAAAAATAAATTACTCAATAAAAAATTTAACTGTAAATTAGTAAAAAAAAAAGTGGGTGTGTCAAGCCTACGCAAGACAGAAGTGAAACTTCTAGTTTCAGCTGATGCTTGGCGTGGCGCAGTTCGCTGGTGTCTGAGAGAGAGGAAAGAAGAGAAGAGAGAGAACGTTCGTGAGCGGCTCCCCCACCTCAACAAGGTTTCACTTCAAAAATGCCACAGCCGAGAATCGAACCTCGCTTAACTGATTGAAAGCCAACCACGCTGAGCACCAACTGTAAGCAAAGCCGCATAAATTGATTATATTATGTAGGTTCTGAAAATATGAGAGCTTGTTATGTTTTATAATGTTACCTACATCACACCCAAAATATAATATATTTTTAAAAATAATGTACAATGTACAGAAATAGAATCCCACACAAGATCGCGTAGTGCGCTCTAGCGAACGGATATTTTATCAGAGGGAGATAGTTTTAATTTTTTTTTTCTGTAAATTATTACATATTATCAAAATAAATAAATTAATTAAATAAATGTAATACAATTATCATAATATACGGATTAGATAATAATTTTAATCCAACACAATAACGCAAAGCGCGCTCTAGCGGAGTAATGTTTTATCACAGTGAGATAAGTGTTTTTATTATTTTGCAATATTATTTTCTTTTAAAAAATGTTCTGACCTACTAAAAAATAAGATATTGAATGAAAAAGGCGTTAAAAACAAAAAAATAATGTGCGATGGCCGAGAATCGAACTCGGATCAACTGCTTGGAAGGCAACTATGCTGACCATTACACCACCAACGCCAGTTGTCGGGATGAGCTAAGAAGCATTTATATGTTACTTCAAAACTTTGACTAGATCAAATGAACTTTAATCGGTGGTGGGGGTACCCGCATTTTCGTTTCGGTCATGAGTCGGTTTTACTCCGGTCCTCGAAATTGCATGACGCGCGTAAAGAAGTTTCACTTCAAAAAATTTGCTTTCTTATAAAATTATTTAAAAAATAAATAAAAACCAGTTTTGTGCTTGAAATCGAACGTTTCCAGACTCCGTTTGTCAAGCGATTTTAATGCCTATTACCTACAATGTAAGGGATACCATGAATAAACAAAATTTTGGCTTGTAGCTTCCTTTCCCGTAATTCGTGGCTCGGTTCGCGTTTCGGTTCGCAAATTTATACGTACCATAAGCCTTTACATACTTTCGGACTTTACTTTTCTACGCGGCGGCAGGAAGTGGCGCGTGGTACCGCCGCTCCGAAGTGTACGTTTGGCAGTGCCTATTATTGTCTTCGTAGCGGTCTACGGTAATAGGGAAGTTGCGGTCTGAGCGGTCTAGACCAGTGTTCCGCAAAGTGTGCTCCGCGGCACACTGGTGTGCCGTGGCCATTTGTAAGTGTGCCGCGAGTCCCGCGTCACTTCTCACAAAGTGCTCTGTAAATCGGTCTTTACTTTTCTGTGCGGCGCAACTGCTTAAGCATTTGCACAGACGGAGCAGCAGCTATGACAGGAAAAATTAGGGGATTTATAACCAGGGCTTCTGAAAAAAATCCTAATATTAAAAATTTACATTGCTTTTTACACAGAGAGGCACTGACGACGAAGTCTCTGCCTGATGAATTGTTGTCTGTCTTACAAGAAGTCGTCAAAATTGTCAATTACATCAAGTCGCGACCGCTGAACTCTCGTCTGTTTAATGCATTGTGTCAGGAAATGGGAGCAGATCATCAGTCACTTCTGTTTCATACAGAAGTACGATGGCTTTCTCGCGGAAAAGTGCTTTCTCGGATTTACGAGCTGAAAAATGAGACCCAGACATTTCTAGAAACCCAGGGTTCAGACTTTGCTTCTCTATTTAAAAAAGAAGAATGGGTAGCAAAACTTGCATATCTGGCGGACATATTCGCTCAATTAAATGAGCTGAACAAAAAAATGTAAGGAAGAAATTGTAACATTTTAACGTCTTCGGACAAGATTGAAAGCTTTCGCGCTAAGTTGGTGCTATGGATCAGCCACGCTACCAATGGTAGTAACGAAATGTTTCCAAATGTCATGGCTGCCGATTCAGAAAAAAAAGTGCAGGCTTTGATAGTGAAACACTTGGAGCTATTAGCAGAAAAAACTCATATTTTCCTAAGTGTGACCTGCAACCTATGGACTGGGTAAGAAATCCATTTTCGGAAAGCATTTCCCTTGGACATTTACCAATAAACGAGCAGGAAGAATTCATGGAGCTTAAAACTGATCGGACACTAAAATTAAAATTTTCTGAAACAGAGTTAGCACATTTTTGGCTCCACGTAAAAAATGAGTATCCACTGCTGTCAAAGCGAGCTATTGCAATTCTATTACCATTTGCCACGACCTATTTATGCGAATTGGGGTTTTCAACTCTCACAACGATATAGTCAAATAAAAAGAGAACGCCTGAGGACGATCGACGAAGAGATGCGAGCAGCGTTATCAACGATTGTTCCAAATTTTGATCGTCTGTGTTCAGTTAAACAGGCTCACATTTCACATCAAACATCTTTTCATGTTATATTGATTTTAATAATAAATATTAATAAAATATTGTTTTTGGTAAATTTTGGTTCGGAGTGGCCACGCTTATTACGAATAATTTTTAGAAAAAAACTTTGGATATGCCGTAATTACTATAAAAGGAAACTTTTTGGCTTGGTGGCGGCGGAAAAAGATGCATTTTAATTATCAATTGCGTAAAATTAAAATTCACTTCTCGAACCGATTCGGTGACAGTTCGCGGTCATTCTGTCACTGTTATGTGATAAATATCAATCATAATTACACAAACCCGGCTAGACAAACCCTACTTTGCCAAACAAATTTTTAAATTATGATGACATGCAGCTTTCGTAGTTTGCCCTCAAAGTTCGCCGTTATTTGTAATAAGCCTAGCCCATCCTATCCAAAATTTACCTTGTTTTTTTTTCTTTGGTGTACCGTTAAAATTTCTTGATTAGTTAGGTGTACCGTGAACATAAAAAGTTTGCGGAACACTGGTCTAGACACCCACGTAACGACAATTCATTCACGCTTATGATTCACGATCCACCATTTTTTTTTTCAGATATATGCGTGCGACGGACGGTATGCGTATTATTCATATATTGGATTATTCGTCCAACAATTTTTTTTTCACTTAAGTTGTGTGAAAATTCAAATACCAATAAACAAGACACGATTGGCTGGCGAGATTGTGCTCGCGTTAAGTTGCTTCTAGGTTTTTTTTGTTCCCGTTACTGATTTGATTGCTATAAAAGTTTAGTTACGCATTTTACATACTTAATACATATATGTAAATACCTACCATCATAACAGAGTGGTTTTCTACAAAGACAGTCATTATTTTATTTTATTGGCTAAAAATCGACGCAATCATGATGGCTTCATTCTTCTCAATAATTGATTTTTTGGTAAACTTTTACCCACAATTACCGATTTTAATGCTCATTTTTTCAACAAACCTTTCGATTAAACTTAATGACAATAATAAGCGATTTTTAGCGTTTACGATTTTGGAAAATACTGCTGTTCAATATTATTTTCGCGTTAAATCCCTTATATTTCACCGATCGGTGGCTGAATTGACATCGCGTTTGGGACCGACCCAGGCGTAGTGTGTTTAATTCCTCGCCTGGCTGAGTCCTCCATCACAACATAAGCAAAGCAATAAAAACCAGATTATATAAATAAATTACATATAAGATTCCTACACCCCCTTCACATATTTTCCCTTCCCTTTCTTATAAAAACCTTTCACACAGCATCCCCAGAGATGACATAGGCCGTGAGGGAAAATATTTTCAACTGGGCCTTTTGCGTGGAGCTAATGTAAAAAAATAAATTAAAAAACCCAGGTTTTAATTTTTTTTCATATAAATGATAAAAAACCAGAGCTTTCTTTATAACACATTTTATTTATTGATATGAAAAACTCAGGATTATTTCATTGAAATAAATTATATTTTTAAAGTATTTATTTCATACGGTTCTTTTGTACGCATAATTTGAGAGAAGGAAGAAACACATTATTACACGCCACGTCTCGACACCCGATATGCACCGTGCACATTACCAACACGCGACGCTACGGCATACTAGCAATTTCTGAATACAGTTAGCTAACAGCAGTGGAAGTACTGGAAGTGAATGGTTTTGTACTATGGATTTAATAAATAACGAGTCAGATGAAGACTTTGAAGAAGATTTGATGCAAATTATGGGTACATATATGATACTTAAACGACTCAAGAAAAAGAGAATAACTAGGCGTTACTGGGTTCATGAAATAAATCAAAAGAGAAGTATATGTGGTGAATATCATACTCTGTATCCAGACTTACTTCAAGATAATGAAAGATTTCATATGTATTTTCGGGTTACTAAAACACAATTTGAAGAAAAACACGAATTTATTCAAAGTGACATACACAAGAAAGACGCGACATTTCGCGAAGCCATTAGCTGTAAAGAAAGACCTGCTATTTGTCTTAGGTAAGTACCTAATAGAAAAAAACAATTATTATAACTATAGAATATCATTGTGACCAACATTGTTATAAAATTCTTTCAAATTTAAATTTTCTTCCTGCGATTGTTCAGAGTCTGAGTATTTGTGGAATTTCATATTGAACTGATATGTAGTGAATTATCGTCATTTCTATATTGAGTGGAAATTGGATTTGACATTATATTATTTGTATTTAAATTATATATGTACATAGAATCACTTGTTGCTTGGTTATTCATCTGTGTTTTCTTCTTCTGGTATTATAATGCGTGTTTATGTACTTTGTCCTGGTTTTACAATCCAATGGTTTATTTTTATTTAGAATTATTTTGTTCTCAGTTACATTAATCGGAGTATTCAGAATTCATACACGATTATTTAACATTTTCATTTCCGAATCGTGTATAAGCTTGTGTAATTGAAATTTAATTTCAGCTTGGTCTTTTTTAGGTAACTTTCTTACTTGTTTACTCATTGATAAAAAGAAATAGTCATTTTCGTCCATATCAGTTGCTGATCTCTTCTGTCTCATGTCCTGCGACGCTTTCATTACATCAACCATTTCTTTTAATAAATTATTATCACTTTTGTTTGTACGTCTCGGAGTAAAAATTGCAGCAGATGCCCTTGAAGAGGTCCTTGTTGTATGCAGAATGGTGGGAGAAGGTGAAATTGCAGAATCTTCAGAAAATTGCAATTCAGAATCTTGTGTTGAATCGTCAACATATGTATCACCTAAGTTTGTAACTATGGATCTCCCTTTAATATGTGGCAACAGAAATTCCATTTGTTTTTCAAATTTCCAAGGAACTATATTAGTTGCTGCTTGACCACTCTTCTTGCGATGTCTTTTTAATGCATTGGTAAAGCAGTTCCTTAATTTTCCCCATTTATTTTTTATGTCTTCCACTGAAACAAAAGATAATCATATTATTTATTTTCTGTTATAGGTTTTTAGCTACGGGTAGTTCATTCAGATCGTTAGGATTCAACTATCGAATGGGATTCAGTACCGTACGAGAAATAGTACAAAACGTTTGTGATGCAATTTGGAAGAAAATGGGACCAATTCATATGCCAAAACCTACAACTGCAATGTGGGAAGAATCTGAAAATGGTTTTAGAAATTATTGGAATTTCCCCAATTGCTGTGGGGCACTAGACAGAAAACATCCGATCATTACTTGTCCTATAAATAGTGGCTCGAATTATTGGAACTATAAGGGGACAAATTCAATCGTACTACTGGCTTTAGTAGATCCAAAGTATAGATTCTTAGTCATAGACGTCGGATCATATGGTAAAAACAGTGATGGTGGAATATTTGAAAAGTCCGGCTTAGGCAAATTAATACAAGATGGAAAGTTAAAATTTCCCGCCCCTAAACCATTAACTCTAAATTCAGAACCATTGCCACATGTGATTGTTGCAGATGAAGCTTTTCCCTTGAAACCACTTTTAATGCGACCCTACAGCAAGAATGATGTTCGTAACAATGAACCCAATCAAATATTCAATTATCGGCTTAGTCGTGCCCGACGTATAGTCGAGAATGCCTCTGGCATATTGAGATCAAGATTATGTTTTTGCTGGTCCTATGGCAGTTCAACCGGACAAAATTATTCTGGCAACATGTTGCTTACATAATTATTTAGGCACGGATGATTTGCCTTCAGACTGTGATGATTCACTACAGGCGAATTTGACAGAATCTACAGCTTTTGAGCACTTAAATCTCATTCGTAGAAAGTCCACACAGTATGCTTTTTCAGTAAGAAACAAATTCAAGGAATATTATTTTAGTACTGAAGGCGCCGTTCCGTGGCAACTTGATATTGTGAGGAGAGGTAGACAAAATTAAAAACATGCAACTCTCCCAAAAGTTACTACAATGATATAGGCGTATACAATATCAATTTGTTTTGTAAAATAAATAATATTTTTAATAAAACTTACCGCGTGTATTCATTTGCTCGGCAATTTCTTCCCATGCATTATTTCTCACCGTATGATCCCTGTATGTAGCTAAACTCATGTCATATAGAACAGGATATCGTTTTACCAACTCAATTAATTTTTTGTCGGTCATTTCACTAAATAAATTGGCATAAATTCCGTATATGCTCTGTGACAGTTCTCGAACGACTGACGTGGCGTCGGGTGTTGTCTAGAAACATACTGCGCAGGCCGCGTCGGGTGACGTGTTTACCCCCACCATGGGCAACACACCGACCTGGCACGTCTGGATCGGGTGGCGATGGGGTGGCGTGTGCGCGCATGGCGTCCCGTCGGATGTTCATAGTGTGATTCTGGTCTATAGAAAACAATACATTTGATTCGACTCAACACGCATCGCGTTTCATCGGGTCGCGTCGGGTTTTAATAATGTGTTTCCACCTTTATTCTGATTAGAAGTTTCGTTTGCTATTTATACAATCCATTTTTCATACCTAATTTTGAACTAGGGGGATCCGGCGTTTAGAGCCCCTGGTTAAGTAATTTTTAGATTGACAGTACCTACCTATAGAATCTCAGATCATAACAAATTATTATAAGCAATAATTAGTCGCCTGAAATATCCATACAAATTGAACATATCTCCCGAGTAAAAATAAATGCCGCCGACGGGAATTGAACCCGTGAATCGCACTTATGATGTCCGGTCGGGTGCTCTGGACCACTGAGCTACGTCAGCTTATTCCCAACACGTCAAATAAGTCAATATCAGAGATGTGCAAAATGGGTACCCAAAACCATTTGAAATGCAAAATGGAAATGGGTCAAAACTTTTCCATTTGAAAATGCAAAATGCAAAATGGTTTTTAGAAAAGCATTTCAAATGCAAAATGCAAAATACCTATTTTCAAAATGCATTGAAAATGCAAAATGGTTTCTCAGGTCAAACAATCAAAATAATTATATAATTTTTAAACAATTTTGTCATTTAATCAACATCAATGTAGAACAAACATATTACATGATGGTAAATCCAAAAACACCACGACTACAGATTATGAAACCACAAAAAATTTGCGCTGGACTAATGTTGCCAACGTAAAAACATAGAAACTGCTATCTAACATTTTTATTATCATTATTAACAAAGCGATTTTCAGCCCACTGTGCACAGTGTTTTGGCTTGCAGTGTAAATAAAATATTGTAAACTAGACAAAGCATACTCATATGTTAAGCATTAAAATGAATCATCAACATAAAAAAAAATGTATTATTGTATTATTGTACCGTTCTATTCTGCTCCAGAATAATATCGCAGTTAAACTAATGTACCCATTAGTTAGTTAATACTTAAACGTACGCCATTTAAAAACATGTTTTAAGTTTTTTATTTCAAAACATTTATATTTGTGGTTTAAAAAATATTCATGTTATGTTTAATGACTCTTAAGGATTTCACCGAGCACTGTTATTATAGCGAAAATATTAAACACTGATTAAAATAACTTAATAATTCCAAAGATATTTCAGTGTTTCAATCAACCCCACATACTGTTTCAATCGACGATGATGGGGTCAATTGAACCACACTTCCCCATCTTCTTAAGTGGTTATTGAGCTTTCCTTTACGAGTTGTCGCCACCCAACAAATTTGATTTAATTTTGAACTTGTATAGAGATCTTACCTATAAATACAAAATGTACTCCGCTACGCGAAGTGTTTCAAGACATCCTAATCGAACTTTTCTTATTGGATTTACATTATTCGAAATCTGTCTTTTACCGAGGGACAAATCACATTTAGGAAGATGAATTCTGATCAAAACATTATACTGTAGTACCGCCCAGCATAAAATTTGCTTTTCCTTTCCTTTAAAGAACATAAATACATTTTACTAAAATTAATACCGGAAAGTCCAATTATATCCATTTACATACATTAGGCAGGAGAGGGGGTCAGAACAATTTACGGAGCGCTGTAATAACGCGGCTGTCATCTATCAAAGTGACCGATCCCATACAAAGAAATGATATTCCGCGGCAGTTCCCCAATTGATCTCATCACCTCTCCTGAGGAATATTATAGCGTAGTGTGTCACCCCAACATATAACATGTACATGCCACACCCAAATAATATAGCGTAATGTGTCTAAGGCTTTATTCGGGTGTGGCTAATTTGTAGCTAGATACACACCATTTTCTTCATTCATTGCTACTGCTTTTCAGTTCGTATTAAACACTGTGTTTTTGTGTCTGTAAACAAATGTAATAAATAAAATAAAATATGTGTTTATTTATTTATAAAAATGGTATTTAATCTACCATAAGTAGTTTTCCAAGAATAGCTAGTTTTTCGTTTAGAAACATTATTATTACTATTTATTGAGTTAGTTTATATAAACTAATATAAACAATATAATATTTAATTTTGAAATTTAAAATATTTAAAAAATAGTCGGGCCATGTCAAGAGTCAGATTAATAGAAGAGTATGTATGAGACGATGTATGAATGTGAATGAGGCAAGGAGTGTGTGCCAAGACCGAGTTGTTTGGCGGTCCGTCCTCTCTGCCTACCCCTGCGGGGAAACGGCGTGATGGTTAGTTAGTTAGTTAGTTAGTTAAAAATAAACAACTAACATTTCTTTTCATCATACATCTTTAGTCCTTTGTACAGTTTGTGATTTTGATTTCTTCATAAGTGGCAATCTAATTCTATTTACATTTCTGGTTTCGTAATTATGAACATCTCTACTAAAAACAATTTCATCCTTAAAATATTTTGGTATTTGGTTATTCATGACTTTATGCACAAAAATGAACACATTAAATAACAGTCTCTTTTTTATTGGAATCCAATTTAGCTGCTCCCAGTATACATCTCATAGCTCTATTCTGTATAACATCTAGTTGTTCAAATTTCCCTCATTGGCCAAATATTACATAGCAAAAACAAAACATCAGAGATTTTTGAAGTAATTAAAATAAACCCCACAGAAAGATTAATTTTCTAGGCCTGCCAGGGAAAATTCATTACGCCTCTCGAATATCTTTAAAAAAAATTCTTCAACGATGTCGTTTCCCACTTTATTTTAGAGACTTTCAAGGGCAAATACAACCGCAGTTCTGTCGAATACACCAGGAATCAGACACCAACACCAATCTAATAGACCAGGGCCTGACGTCGCATATTTTTGCGCATGAATTCTTCACTTACATCGCCAAGGTTCCGATTAGGGTGTTGTCCCGTCTTAAGTAGGGGGAAGTCCCCCAGGGCCGGACACCTAAGGTTTTAAGAAAATAAAATTAAAACCACTTCCAGAAAAATCTCTTAATTTATGAAATAATTAACTCAACTAAGTATAAAGTCAACAAAAATGCAACTTCTGCACAAACTATTTTATAAAACTAAATTAAAATTTGGTGATAAAAAATGCAATTCTTGCAAGTGGCACCTACTACCAGACGGACTTAAGTTCGAACCCCCAGCTCCGGACACTTTCAAAACAATCTGCATCGATCACATATGTAGGAATCTGCACATTCAGGGATGTCTGCACATGCTTCATGTACCCAACCATTGCAGCTAGAGCACTGTATCCAGTCTTCGTTGTGGTCTGTGTCAGGTTCAGGTATTGGAGTTAATGGTTCCTTTTTCTTTCCACTTTTTTCCTTTGACCATCAAGCCCTTGGTTTGTTTTCCTTTATCGGCCGTTGTAGTTTTGAACAATTATTATAAAAAGTGTACATACCTACGAGAAAAAAAAACTTGTTCCTTGTCCGGTGTTAAGGGACACCTTTATGTCCGTTACTATGGGACAAGGAATCGCCAAAATTATGTGTTTAGTATCAAAACTGGTTTGGAAATCAGCAAAAACTTTCACTATCTACAAATAATAATGGACTACTGTCTTTATTAATAATAACCAAAAACACGTACACATTAAAACTTAGCAGTAACACTTACTTGGATCTTAAGTAACACATCGTTCTCCCGCCAAAAACAGCAATCGCCAGCTCCCACCGCGGCCTTTTGCGTCACTGGTGGTCACTGGTCAGCCGTGTCCCGTGACCCTGTATTGTTGCGCTCCACCGCACCCCTGTCGCCGTCTTTGAATCGCACGGGTTGTAGCGTGCCGAGATAGTACGAGTGTCCAGCGCTAGGTGCCGTCCAGCGTTACGGGACTTCCCCCTAAGTCATAATATGTATGTACTTTGTGGTTTTGATGGGAATTTCAGTTTTGAAGAAAGCTAGTGTAGTGTTTACCGCTACGATACCGCAGAGGCCCACGATTATTAAAATAGATGGATTAATGGATTAATGGTCTGGATTTACTCCCGCAGTGATGCACATTATTATTGAGTCATCGTCTTTTTCAATGTCTTAAATGGGTCGATTATTTTGTTGAGGTGTCATTAGCCTTGTCGCCTGGCGAAGGAGGTCTTCCTTAGTTACAGTACTCGCTATTATTATTCCATTACCTACTTAAGTTAATTGAAGTAACATAATTATACCTAATTGATTTTTAGTGTAAAAAATAAATTATTTTGTTTTGTTTTAATAGACGATCAAGGTAAGTTTTTGTGTGTTCACTATTATTCATGTTTTCGGGAAACTCGTAGTACAAAAGAGAAACTGGAGAATCACTTTTTAAACATTTTTTTTTATTCTAAGGCTCAACATTTTTTTTGAGCCTTGTCTACATTACAAATTGGTGTATCTTATAATGTGTTTGTATATTAATAATAATGGTAAAATGTAGATTTGTATTATTTCATTGTGAGAAGGTAAAAGGTGTTCTAAAAATGTAATTTTAGAGTCTGTTTTCAAATACATACATAGCAAGTACCTAGCAACCATAAAAAATACATGATTTCAGTTTTCTGTGCGTTTTGGGTAACTCTGAATCTAAGAGAATTTAAGGGTCATTTGAAAAATTCGAACTGATTGAGTGAAGAATTCAGAGACGCGATAAAGTACCAATAACGTGTTATTTTAACAGAAAATTATTTTGATTGAGCCATTTTCAAAAATGGAATTGATTTGTTGATTGTATTGATTCAGAGTAGGTACCCCCTGATTATTCACAGGTCTGAGCCTGGGTGTTTTTATTTATGTAAATGCAAATCTTTAACATTTTAAAGTCATCAGTCATCACAAATGTATGAAACACGGCTTAAAGTGATTTTAAAATATCTACCTTGAAAATTAATAAGACCATTTGGTGTAAATCGTGGGACGTATATTCTGGACCTCTTCAAAACTGGCATTAATAAATCCTTTCCTACAGCCCCTTCCTTAACCCGCATCACCACGCAGCCCAACCGGTGACGACATAGCTCCCCCGTCTTTACACTGTACAGACAAAGGCACCTTTGTGAGGTGTCACATAATTTAAAAAAAATCGTGTTAAATTTTAAATTTCGTAAGAGCTTAAAAACAGTTTTTTGTGCTAAGTTACGCATATTCTACCAATTAAGACGTCGATGTTTTAGGTACAGCGTATTTTAATAATCTTATAACATTATTAGCAAGGGCTAATTTTGTTGCATTTTTTGTAGTTTAAAAATTTTTTACCAGTGTGTGTGTTTATTGGTTGTCATGAAAAGTTAAGTATTCTATAATCCCTCCCAAAACATCACGCCTTTTCCGATTTCAATTTTTTCAAGGACTGGTGCATCGCTCATTTATCCATTCTAGAAAACAGTTGTAATATTACTTTTTCGATGAAACTTTTCGGAATTATTCTAAAATTGAAAAGGACGTTCGAATTAACACAATTGCCCCGCCCACGCATTTACCCCAACGACCATACACGTATTTATTTACATTTAGTACCTAAACAACGCCTTATTTTCTAGATCTAATCATGACTCAGTTTACCGGCCGTCTTCCCAAAACTATTCTGAAAGGAGACAAGATATTATTGGAAGGATATTTTGACGAGGATGCAGAAAGGTAATATGAATTTAATAATAAGTAATAACTGAAGCTATCAATTTTTTGATAATAAATTCAACTGCTGTCAAGCCACTTGCAGTACCTAGTATAGAGGGTATAACTTTCTGTCGCGTGGAAATAATATTATAGCTGCATTAAAAATGCTATTAAAATTACGCTTTCAGTTCCTCATAGAGGAAGCTACAAGCCAACAATGGGTATATTCTTGGTATGCCTTATGTCATCACGAAAATAGGTAATAGGCATTAAAATCGCTTGGCAAACGGAGTTTAGAAACGCTCGATTTCAAGCGCAAAAGTGGTTGTATTTATTTGGTAAAAATTTTTTATAAGAAACCAAAAAAGTTAATCTAGGGAAACTGTTACAGATACTCTCAGCCATAATATTGAATTGTTTAAAGTTGTTTCATTTATGCATTCAAACATATCTATTGAAAAAATACATTGTTTAGTAGTTAATATTTATATTTTATACGGAGTAATTTAAATTTTTATTTAAATTCTACTCAAGGAAAACGATAGGAAAAGCTTCAATTTATCTAGAGCATATTTGTTGGTATTCATAAAATAAACCAATTGGGTATAAAGATTAATCGAAAATAGTGATTTAGCAGTTCGGGGTTAGTTCGTTATTTATATTTTCTCAAAATTTAGAGGCAGCAGATTCTTCTGTTCTCAAGCTTTATCACCCAAAATAATCGTAGTTTAATTTTAATTATTTCTTAATTATGATGCAAAGCATTCATTTAGAATTATTCTTTCAGTTTCTCACTAAACTTGGTGTGTGATCGGAATGACAGCGAAGAAGAGCCGAGTGAGGTGGTTTACAATTACGAGGTGAAGTTTGACGCAGAAGGAGCAAGCATGGCCTCATTTAATTATAGACACAATGGGGATTGGCAAAACCCAACCAATGAAGAGAACCTCCACATTATCAAAGGTAAACATTATTTAAACAAAACTTAATTTTGGATTATCAGCGGGTTGACGTTTCATTTTAATTGATCAACTCTAAACCTGAAAGCACATTGACAAGTCTGAACCAATCAAGTGAGCTAGAAATCTTGATGTTCAGTAAAAGTTAACTAAAATTGACAGAAATCTTGACGTTCAATAAAAGTTAACTGAAATTGATAGAAATCTTGACGTTCAATAAAAGTTAACTAAAATTTATAGAAATCTTGACGTTCAACAAAAGTTAACTAAAATTTATAGAAATCTTGACGTTCAACAAAAGTTAACTAAAATTGAAAAGTCTGAACTGCTATTAGTTAGAGTGCATATTTTTACATTTTAACGAAATTATAAACATAGCTATAAGAATTTTATTTATTCATTCGATGAAATTCATAATAATAATAATTCAAGTTGTGTATTAATATACCTGTAAATCTACTTCTCGGTCTCAATAACATAATAATATAATGATAGTTATTAGCTCTATTTTTGCAAATTAATATCACAGGTTTATAAACAAATTGTTCGATTTTAAACCTTTTAAAAATGTAACATTTTTTAAATATTGCTTATTGTTTTCAGGTGAAAAATTTGAAATATTGTTATTATTGAGTTGTGGTTCCAATGGAGATTCCGAAGATGTTTGTATCTGCACTTATTACAATGGTAGGAGTTACGCGAGTTTCGACGTTAAATTGCCCATCGAAAATGCCAAATATATCGAAATATGGAGCGGTCTGAGGAAAATGGAGTCAATCAAATTTGTGTTTTCCTAAAATAGGTGAAATATTACATGTTGTCGTGCCTACAATCTTAAAAACTAAATATTTATTTATATTGAATTAGAGAGAGTTGATACCGAGGGGGTTAAATATATTAATTTAATCCTCTTGACCTATTATATGTAATGGAAAAATTACTTATTTTATTTTTTATGGAATAATGCTGTATAACGAATGCTTGCGTATATTATTGGAATGCCGAGTTTCTGCGACCTTTGTAGTGTGCCGAGGTTAAAAATCCACAAACAGAAAGTATGTTTCCAGAGGTAACATCACAATTCAACATACATTAAAAAAAAATTATACAGACACGAAAAGTAATGAAACAAAAACTGGGTAGGTTATGTTTAGAGTTTAATTTTTTCCATAACTTTATACCACTTTTTAAATGTGTGTTAAAATGTCATTGGGTCAAATTTTTTTATTAGTTTAAATCGCAAAGTCGGTTCATGTAAAGTAAAGTAAAGTATAAATTCAATTTCAAAATTAAAGGGTTTCCTGTTCTGAGTCTGTGTCTGTATTTTTAAACTTTTGTAATTAGTTTCAAGTTGTCTTTACATCGTCTTCATAATAGTTATCATGGAAGCGTTTTCAGATTATCCATAAGATATGCCGGCGCTCATTGGATACAATTTTTACGAATCCCATTGGTATTTTTGGCGATTGAGAAGTTAAGGATGCTATCTAAAGAAGGGAGGGGGAACTTGGGGTATGAAATATTCTTTTTGTAAGACAAAATTACCATTTTTAGTCTTGAACGTCACGAAAACCTAATTGAATGCATTTTATATAATGCAAAGACTTTCGTAAACTACGACTTTAACAAACAAAAATTCACTGATACTATTTGGACACAATAAATATTTTTTATTAAGAAACTAAATTATGTAGCCTTGCTTATGAGGAATGCACAAGCCAGAAATGTGTGTATTATTAGCATGCTTTGTATCACTACGAACATAGGTAATGGGCATAAAAATCGCTTGGCAAACGAAGTCTAGAAACGGTCGATTTTAGCACAAAAATTGTTTTTATTTATTTTGTGAATAATTTTATAAGAAACAAAAAAAGTAAAATTTATTTTTAAAAGGTGTTTCTTATAAGCATTCATACAGATCTATTGAAAAAAAAATTGTAGTTTACGCTTATATTTTTTTATAAAATAATTGACAATTTGATGTAATTCGACTCAAGGGAGACGATAGAAAAAACTTCAATTGAAGTATATTTTTTGGTATTTATAGTGTAAGCCGATTCCTAGTAAAAATCAATTGAAAATAGTGATTTAGAAATAAGTTTCACCTTAAATGATATTTTTTTGTGTAATTTTATTCATTTCCCTAACTGCTCATTGTGGTTATAGGGAATTAGATTTATATTTCAACCCTATATTTTTAATGAATTTACCCTGGTTCCCAGACCCCTGATCTAGATTGGAGTACCTTGAGATTAAAGCCGTTGTCCCGCTGGGTCGGTATCGGTGAGCAATCGACGTAAACTGAAGACCCTGTGCAGAAAATTCCCGTAATGGCTGCGCTGCATACCGTAGCGAACTTTACGTTTTTGCGTGTCTTCGGTTTATGTTGATTGCTTACTGATACAGAGACAGTGGAAAGAAAGGCTCAATGTCAAACAATTGTGGATTGCAAATGAAATATTATTATTATTGGTTTTAAAATGTTAAGGATTGTATTGAATATGAAAAAATGTTAAATAAAAAATTCTATGAAATATTTATAAAATCAAGACAATTTTTTTTTAAATACCCAAAATTCAAAAGAAAACTACTTTGTGCGGTTGAAGGAGGAATGTTGGAAGAGGGAGGAGATAGGGATAGGAAAGTGGGGTACCTGGCTATTCAGATCTGGTCACCAAACACGCCATTTCAAGCAATGCTTCGATTCTGAATGATGGGTCTTTCACCAGGGCCACACTGGGAGTATCTCCCACTCCGGAACATGCAGCAAATATACCACAATATATTATAATTAAATGTGAAATAACTCATATTTATGAATTTTAATTTATTTGCATATGCCGGGATTTGAACCCGCTGCCTCTGGATTCATAGTTGAGTGTATAATGTATACTTCACTGTATCCATCACTATACTGCAATTCCGCTCTTGCAGCCTTTTAAAATAAATAAACTTTTTGGATTTCTCAGTGGAAAGGCAGAACTCTTACAAAAAAAACACACACAGATATAAATCAAGTGAGATGTATTTTAGTCATCAATTTAATAAAGAGTACAAACTTATAAAGTAAAACAAATAAACACAAATAAGTGAGAATAAATTGTAGATGGCTTAGCAGACAAAACACAAAAACTAAATTACATGATTTTGAAGACATTTTCACAATCATTTTAGGCAAGTTTTACATACCAATTTACAAAAAAGAGACAAAATGGTGCAAATAATAAATGTAAAAAATAATTATTGTAAATAAAAGGGGACCTGCCCGTGGTGTTGTCATCCAGCAGGTTTCTGGGAAACTTTAGAAATTAAAATATTTAAACAATCTACATTATATGTACATACATTGAGGCAGGTATACATATATTATGTAATATAGCACTAGCTGCATGGAAAAAAATCATTATTGGGATCAAGTACAGTGTGGTTGATAAGAAATTTGGATGACAGGGTTGAGTATCTGAATAGGTACACAGTTAATTTCAAAGTACAATGTAATTTCGGTTGTGTGTCTGTCCCACGTAACTCTGGTTCAATGAACTATAGAACTCGGACTTGCTCAGAATTCAAGTGTAATTTTCTAATTTGGAAATGTTTGTATGTTAAAATACCTACCTACCAGCTATAATATAATTATTTTAATTGCCCTTTTCAAAATTGGAACTGATTTGTCGAGAATTCAGACTATCCTGTGATTTTTCACAGGTCTGCGCTAGTTTACATAATAAAACAGAGATATTTAATTTAACAAAGGAACTTAATTAAAAAAATATATTAAAAAAAACATTACTATAGCAATAAATAAATCTTAATACCATGACTTAGTGTTCTTAGGTTTTAGATTGTTTGACCAAAAGTATAAAATCGTGGCTGAACCACGCAACTGAGAATTATATTTGATAAAATAGCTAATAGCTAAAATTTATATTTTGAATTAAACGTATTTCTGGTAATGTTGATTGTATTTGAGCCCATTTGAAGCGTCCATTCACCGCAATGTCAGTAAATCTAATTCTAGAATTGATTGTGCTAGCTACAACACATTTTTACATCTATTTAAATAGTATTTCTATATAATATATTAATATATTTGAGTCCCTACTACGTAATTATTATTTTTCCTAATAAAGGAGATTAGTAGTATTTTTTATTATAAATAAATGGTAATGAAACACTCTGTTTTAATCACTATATTAATTATGTATATCAACATGTTCGGAACCATCGGTTCCTTCTTCAGGATACTATATCAAAATCATCAGTTCCTTCATCGGGAAACTAAATCAGAAGCATTGGTTCCTTCATTGGAATACAACATCGGAACCATCGGTTTCTTCATCAAGATGCTTCGAAACCATTGGTTCCTTCATCAAGATGCTTCGGATATAACATCGGAGCCGCTGGTTCCGAAAGATGTTAATATATTACATCATTAAAACCCGTGGTTAAAACAAAGTTTTTCATTACCATTTAATTAATAATGGTGCTACAAAGTAATTTTACAATATTATTGAAGATTTTTTTATTTTCTACTCGTAAAGTGTTAGGATATAATTATTACTACACATGTAAGAATAGAAACACTGAAAACCAACTTAATCAACTAGGAATAAAATGATGTTTCCAATTACAAGATTTGTATGGCAGTGATAATCAAAAGAATATTCACATTTGTATTTTAATAAAGGCATTTTGATGAAATGATATACATACATATTATTTTATTCCATAAGAAGACACAAAAATAGACAATTATGTACTTAATAAAATATGTTTACGTAATATTAGGATGATGCATTAAAATTACTAGAACATTGAGAATGCACTAACCTTGTTTATTATTTTTCATGTAACCAAATTAAACATCTATGAATTTTCTATCATTGATAAAAAAAAAATTTATCCAACTGATGCATGCCTATTATCTAAATAAATGGAGTACAATGCCATCAGTGGTTTAAATCCAAGATATTGTATCTCCATCAAACATTATTTCAATATAAAGAAGTAAAAAAAAAAAATGAATCTCCGAAAAATTGAAAAATGTAAATATGTATATTATTTTTGGAATGGTGTAAGTTAGAATTGCAATATTTTACACAAATTTGGGTTCTCCTTACTAGAGTCTAGCTCATTATTCATTTTCACATACAAAAGTGGAGATACAATATTAGGGCTCTAAGCCATTGATGTAATACCTATGATAATGAGAGAATCTAGTCTTTTCCTCCAGAATATAATATATTTTACAAATTTGTAATTTTTTTTATATAAAACAGTTGTTTATCCTCACCTAAAATTAATCTCTTACATTTAAATAGATTCTATAATCTTAATAGATATTGTTTCCTTTCCTATTGAATATTGAATATATTACCTATATCCTACAATATTAGAATCGACAATCTGATATTGCATTATATTAAGTTTGGTCTGATACAAGTCCTATAATTTAAAGGCGGCAATCTGATGCTACATTATTTTTTCAGCAGACCAAAAAACCTTTCACTCAGAATCACATAATGTAATGCTTGTTGTATACAGTACATTTCTTTCTAGCTAATTTGAAGGATTTTTTGTCAATATTGTGGATTTATGTTGATATTTTTTTCCAGAATGCCGTATTTGAGTGACATTTACTCATTGCTGCCTTTGATTCCGAAATTGTGTCAGATTGCCAGTTATGATTCTAATTTATTATTATTTAAATTTGTTTCGCGATTGGTCGATATTACAGATCGCCATATTTGTTCGGAATTCTGATAG
Source organism: Hesperophylax consimilis (assembly GCF_061612785.1). Taxonomy (NCBI): domain Eukaryota; kingdom Metazoa; phylum Arthropoda; class Insecta; order Trichoptera; family Limnephilidae; genus Hesperophylax; species Hesperophylax consimilis. The sequence goes on from NC_142841.1 coordinate 32,708,240, forward strand.
AGATATTTAGTGTTTGAAATCCTCAATGTTGCCGCATTCATAACTAATTTTTTCTCAAAAATGTCAGATTGCTGCCTTTAAAACTATAAGACTCATTAATAAGAAACTAATAGTACAGAGTAATGAATTTCCAATAATTTACGAACATTAACAAAAACAATAATGTAAACTTTAAATGTAAAAACGTAATATTATAAAATGATGATAGTGCATGGCAAATAAGTGATAAGTAGACTCAGAGAGAGGTTGTAGATGATATCATCATTCTAGTATCTTCTGTATTTTTCATACAAGACGTGTGAGAAGGAAGATTTTTCACTGACGACATATGTATAACATCTCTCCGGGACTACCATATTATGGCATGTGAATATGAACTAATGGATCTTGAAAATTACAAAAATGTAAACATAAAAAAAACTAATAAGTGAATAATAAAAAAAAATTTATGCATTATCTAACTTTGAGTTACGCAATTTTGATTTTTTGTGGTATCATAACAATCACAAAAATATGTAAGAAGTTTATTGTAAAATTTGCTGGACCAACTAGTCGAACACATTTATTGGTTTATATTTTATGTATTCATTTTATGAAAAAAAATAATTATGTGGCAATAAAGGCTTTTTTAAATACAGAGGTAACATACTCTACATTCTATGTTTGTTCTATAATGTCAAATAGAAAGATTTTCATAGAATTCTTGAAAGTACGAAAATTAATGTTATATTGAGCAAGATTTTTCATCATTATTAAACTTCGTTTACATATTATTATGTAGGTACTTTTTTGTGAATCATATTGACAATATGGTTAACAATTTTGGATACTTAGATACAATACAGTTTAAGCTCAGCGTAGCATTTACGTCAATGAAAATGATGATCCGGAAATAAAACCACAATTTTAATAAACAATGGTTCAGAGGCATGGTTTGTGGTAATTTTACAATTGAGGCCGTAAATCTATTGTACTATTTTTAGTTGATTAAAATTAATTATCTTGTGCGGAAATTAGATTATAGTTGGAATACCCAATTGTGTAATAACACTGGGAATATGCAAAATTAAAAAGCATGGATCATCTTTACGTTAGATTTTATCTATTAGTATCTTGATCAAAAAAAATCATTTCGATTTGTTAAAGAATGAGGAAGACCTATTTAAACAATTGTAAAGTACGGAATATTGGTCACACAAATAAGTGATTAATAACACAATGAGTTGCTTTAGTAAAACAATGAGTTGCTTTAGTAAAACAATGAGTTGTTTTAGTAAAACAATGAGTTGTATTAGTAAAACAATGAGTTGCTTTAGTAAAACAATGAGTTGCTTTAGTAAAACAACTCATTGTTTTAGTAAAACAATGAGGAGTTTACTCTGAAGGAATTTTGTGATGCAATGTCGTATTTTCAACAATACATTGTAGTGATTTTACACTGCCTTGTGTTTCAGTAACAATTTTGCATCTCAACCTTGTGTTTACAACAATAAATTATAGTGTTTTTACACTATCTTATGTAATAGTAACAAAATGAAACGATTTTGTGACACAATGTTGTGTTTTAGTAACGAAGTGATTTGGTCAGACAAACGCATAAATCACTTTTTATAAACACATTATGGTGTTTTAGTAACAAAATTAAGTGATTTTGAAGACAACAAAGTTTTTTAGAAATAAAGTGATTTGGTCACACAAACAAGTCAAAATGTTTTAGTAACATAATATGAATTTGGTCAAACAATTGAGTGATTTATTAACACAATAGTTTGTATCAGTAATAGAACAGTAATTTGGTCGCACAATTAAGTGATTTGAAACACAAGTTGGGTAAAGTGGTTTAATCACACAATTAAGTGATTTAAAACACAAGTTGGGTAAAGTGGTTTAATCACGCAATTAAGTGATTTGAAACACAAGTTGGGTAAAGTGGTTTAATCACACAATTAAGTGATTTGAAACACAAGTTGGGTAAAGTGGTTTAATCACACAATTAAGTAATTTGAAAGACAAGTTAGGTAAAGTGGTTTAATCACCCAATTATTAAGAAGTATAAACCAGGTGAGTTGTTTTAATAACAGGATGATGAGATTTTAAGATGGTGAAATGTTTCAGCAAATATTATTATAAACAAAGCAGTGATGAATAATAAATATGGGGTCAGTTTAGTCATTGGCGGGAGGATCCATGGCACAAACAAGGGCCTTCATGACGGCTGCGGCGACCAGTGAAGCGTACGGCTGCCATTCCTTACCTCTGCTTCCGTCTTGGTAATCTGATATTCCTGAGAACGGGGACAAAATTAACAAATGAATAAACATAAATTTCTCTGAGTGCGAAAAGGAAGTGTTGCCATAAACATTAAATAGCTGAAAATTTTAAAAATTAGCTTATTTTCACTTATATACCTCCTTCTTCCTTCAAACATTGTACAGTTTCATATATAATTAATTGATACTTCAAAGGTATTTTACACTACACTCCGATGTTTGTATGACAGTTACCTTTCAAATATGCATGCATGGAAAACTGGTCTATACTTTGTGTAAATAAAAATAATACATTCACAAATTAATTATGTAATTACATGGTAAGTAACATAAAGTATAAACGTAGGTACAACAAAACGAGTCTCCAGGGTGATATTTTAAAATAATATAAAAAATTATTATAATTTAATGCGGGGTAACTTCGAACAGTGTCCAGTGGTCAACTTACACCAGATACCGTAACATAAAATTATTAAGTCTGAATGCGGGGTTACTTTGATCAAAGCCCAGCAGTTCAAATTACTCTAGATACTGTAAAACGATACAGAAAAGTCTGTGGGGTAACTTCGATCTCAGTTAAGTAGTTCAACTTACGATGGATGCACATGAAAATACATTATGCCTGGTGCAGGGTAACTTTGAACAAAGTTCGATGGTTCGACTTACCCCAGATACTGTGCGTATGCCTCAATGCGGAGTGACTTTTTTATTTTAGTGGTTGAACTTACCCCTTATGCATACGAAGGAATCTCTGCAGTTGCCGATGACGCTGTCCAGTACAGGGTGCAGCGGGGCAGCTAGCGCCAGGGCGCTGCAGTGGGTGGCCAGAGCTGCCCTCGCCGCCGCGGAGACAGTTCCAACCCCAACTACGGGGCCAAGTTGGACCCTGCCGCCACATTCACTGCAAGAAATTATTGCATTAGCGAAAGAAAAAACGGTACATTTTAAATGATTATGGAATAAATTTACAACAATCCGATTTTGATTTCAGAAAAAATATGTGTGCGAAAGGATTAATGGAAAAGTAAAAATAAGTTCAAATGAAAACCATTGGTTCTTGCCGTGCTTTTCAAATACCGAATCATATTTTATGATCTTTTGTTCAGCAAAAGTCTTTTAAAATTCTTTTATTTAAATTATTGTACAACAGATTAACATAACATTCTTAACATTTGGGAAGATAGGTAAACATACAAATTTGAAGGTTATTTAAAGAGTAATCAAATATATCCTACTGTTTTAGAAAAATCATTAAACAGCACCATTCTTCTTGTCACACTATGCTGTGCTAGAACATCTGTTCTGCTGTGTGGTATATTGAACAAGTAGTTGAGACGACTACACCTGAAGTTTTCCGGCACATATAAGTTATTGCATTCCAAAAATCATTCTTTTTAACAGAGTTTATGCATTTGATGTCTGGTTTCTAGGCAAAATCCATTAATTGCCTTAAGTATGTCAGTATGGAGCATGAACCTCGGATAAGTTCCACGTGTTCGCATATAGAATATATACCTGAGGATTCTTTTTAAATTTATTCCAGTATATTGATGTGTTTAGTTTGGTGCTAGTCCATATACCAATAGCATACTCTAGCATGCTTAGTATAGTGCCAGGAGTTTGTAGCAAGCTGGAATGAGCTGTGATATGTGGTCTGAGAATTACTACTTACAAGATATGTTACAAAGGGCAACTTTGCACACTTAACAATTTTTTTTATGGGACTCATCCACTTCTTTCTTTCGCACATAAAAATTTACCCGAATTTAAAAAAGCGCGGTAGTTTTAGGATAAATAAAAAATACAATAAAGAATGTTGACTGCTTGTATAGTAGGTAAGGATGATTAGTATTTGGATAAGAAGTCATTATAACTCACCTGATGTTATTATTATGTGTTGGCGTTGGATGGGCGACTTCAATCATTCCTTGTTCACCGAGCGACATGTACAGTTTGTCTGTTTCAGTGTCAGGAATTTCAATACTCAATGATTTGGCTCCTGTTAAAGAATAAAAGCGATGCATTATATCAATGGTTTTCAATCTTTTTGAGTTCGGCAGTTACTATTACTTAAATTTTCATGGGGATCTTCTTCCAACCAGAATCATTCCAAGAATTTTTGCTGTTGTTTTTTCAGTTCTTCTATTTTGTTTACCATTATACTGCTTCATTAACAGAAAAGCATAAATCTAGCAAAATAAATTTGTCCTACAACTAGAATACTATTTTTATCACCTATGGTTGTAAAATTAAAACCTGGAAATACAGTTGATTCCGCTTAATTGGTACGCCGGTTTATCGGGACAGCCGGTTATTTGGGCCAAAACCCAAGGAACAGAAATCAAATAAATATACTAATATTAATTTACTTAGGTTATATGTGACACCATTTCATTTATTTGGGACAAATTCTGTTCAAAGTCGAATCAAAACGTGTCTTACTTAAGAAGGGCAGATGTGCGGTATGCGGTGCAGGTGAGGGGCGGGGACGCGCCGAGCTACGTGAGTTTTGAGTTTATTCAGCAGTAATTCGGTAGACTTCGCCCACGCAGGCTATTCACTGTCCACCGACATTCGTCTACATATAGTTGTTCAGTTCACAGTACGTCGCCACACGTGTTTGAAGTCATTTAGTATGTAATTGTTTTTTTTTTTCTAAATATTTATTTTTACCAATCTGTGATTACTTTATTTTTTAACTTCATAATATGTACCTATAGCTAGTACATCATTATTTTTCTATAATTAATATTTTTTTCAAAAATTTTATAAAGTTAAAACACATTGGAGAGAACTCGGATAAATGTAATTATGTATACTGATTTGGGACAAAATTTTTGGGACCCGATATGTCCCAATTAAGTGGAACCGACTGTAATAATTTAAATTAGGAAAACTTGCATTATATTAAGCCCGCATACCCAATTTCTACAGATTTAAAACAAGTTTCTCGTTAACTATTTAAGTTGTTAAGTTCCAAAAAATATAAATGTTATTTTTGACGATAATATCTATACATTTGTTACACCTAAACGTTAATTATATGAAATTCCCTCGATAGAAAAAAATTGCAAAGTAAGCTCCGAAAATTATTAAATGAAAAAATTCACAGTGTTTCTTTAAATGAAACATAAGCATTTGTCGAGATATTTTTGCTCTATTTCAAAAGAGTCATGTATTATTAAATATTTACACCATTTTCGCTTAATTATTATCGTTTTTAATACTAACGCGCTCCCTCTAACATTCGTATTTATATATCTCCCTTCCAAACCATCTTCGAATTCTTACTACGGGGCCTGAGCAATATCAAATATGACTCTATAAAAATAAAGATTCATACAATGTTGTAATATTTCCTATGGAAGACTTGGGCTTAAGATTATAATTTATGATCAAGTGACTCACCTTCTTCAATATATTTGAGCCAAGGAGCTTCAGGCTGTGAATACAATGTTTTAGATAATTCCAGAAGGCCCGAGTCCTTTGGCTTGTAGGGCCGTGTCTCAAAGTCATACCCGCCCATTGTGTTGGGCAGGGCCTTTTCACAGTACACGTACACGTATCTGCAATAAAAGAAATTATTATACTATATTCCAGTCCCAATGAAAGCTCGTACGTACATCATCGACGATAGTCTCCTTCTTTCTCATACGTCTAGTATGAAAATGACAGAAGATATTACAACCTCTCGCCGAGACTAGTATACAACTAAGTTATAATCTTTTGATGTTAGTAACTGATTTCAGAATTGATGGTCTGATGACCATTAATAAAAAAAAGGCAAAGGTGAAGGTTCGGACTTTGATTAGATTTCGTCTTATATCCACTAAGTCTTCTACCTTCCACTTTTATTCTCAATTCCTTTCATTGCCCACCCGCTCCAAACAATCAACGCTTTCCATTCTTAATTTTGTTCATTAGGGTTATATCAGTATTGCAGTATTTTGGATTTATTTAACCTTCCAGCGGGCGCGTTGAGAAATTTTCCTTGAGCGGGCGCTTGTCGTAAATTTTACGTCATCGAGTTTTCTCCACGTGAGTGGTGTTTTCTTTATATAAATGTTAGTAAATTTCTTTAAGATTATAAAAAATCATAATAGGCAGTACTTAAAATTTTTTTTTTACTTTTTAAAAAAAAAATGAAGCAACACTCTAAACATGTTAATATTTCAATACAAAATGTTTTATCGACCTATTTAGTCAGAATCAATATTCTCATCCTTACAATTGTTACAAACCACCTCAACTGAAGAATGGTTCTTGCATGTAAAGGACTAGCAACGGCAACATTTCATTGATGCTGAGGATCTTTTCTTATCCAGTGCACATAACCGACAAACACCGCGTTTTTGAAGGCTTCTATTTTCTTCTTCTGTTATCGGTTCAACTTCCCAACCGTAATTCACTTTGAGAAAAGCACTTCTATCTTGCGGTAAATGTTTGACATTTGATTTGATTTGATTTGACTATAGCATAGCTCAAAGCTCGATGCTTACCACTAAGTGGTAAGAGTGGGGGAAGCGATAAGGCGTGTATGTCGTAAATTTTACAACAGCGCGCCCGCTGGAAGGTCAATCCATAGGATGGTTCAACATGGAATTTCACCATTAATATATATTTTTTTTTGGTGTTTCATAAAAATTTAAATAATTACAGTTTTTTGTTTTCTACAGCCACCATACTAGGCACATGCCCGTATTATGGTAGCCATATTTCTTTAGATTACAATGTTAAGATGTTAGGATATACAGAAATAAGAGAAAAAAAAAAAGATATAAAAATAAGAAGAAAACATATGAATATAATGGAATAAAAGAGCAGTTAATTTAATTTAATGACACGAGACATTCTTTGCAATAGTTCCTTCCCTTTACCAATAGCCAATTCTGAATATTTTTTTATATAAAGATGTTCAGTTTACGATTTTCTGGTACCTATATTAAGTGAATTGAATATTTTGGGAGCAATATAGGAAAATTGTCGCTGGGCAAATGCTGTTTTTGTTGGAGGAATTACACATTTTAGGTGTGACAAGTAACGTGTATGAATATTTTGTTGTGTTTTTTTGATGATATTTTTTTTCCATATGTATATGTATAAGAATAGTCTTATTGTATAATTGACGAATATCTAGGATTATTAAATTGGATCCCATCTCCCACAAGCAAAACTCCAAAGTAGGTACACAAACTCATCCACTTTCTACAAATACCCTTAAAAAGTACCGGTATCGGTTCTCCCGATTCTCTTGAATAAATGTACCAAGTAGACTTACTCATCCACCTTCTCCAAGTACGCTTCCGTCGGTGGCCTTATCAGTCCTCCCGAACAAACTTCTCAAATACATAAACTCATCCACTTTCTACAAGTGCCCTTAAGATATATCAGTCCTCCCATACCTGCGTACTGGCAATAAGCTGTATCTCCAAAAAGTCATTTTGTTACTGTCCTCGCAAACAAAGAGCAGTAACAATTTGAAATTTGGTGAAAACTTAGATTGACCCTTCATTAAAAAAAAATATGTTTAAAAATATATGTATAAAAATATCATATTTTGAAATTCTTGATGTACTTGGTTTTTTCTTTTAAACATTTAAAATAAATTCTCAATCATACCTATCACCCAATTTAAATTGTTACTACTATTGGTTTGCGAGGAAAATAACAAAAGGTCAAAAAAAAATTTAGGACATTCTCAAAATTAGCTTTGTGGAGGTACATCACATAGACATTTCACGCGGCGCGCACGTGGAATGGATAGCTGCCGATATGTGAGTCCAATATGCTGTATTTCAAATGTCCTGTCTCCTGCACGGCAACGGCGTTGTAATGGCAAAACAGTATATTTGTGGGATTGTCCAGGCAGAATGCTGTATTTTAAATTAGTGTTCTTCCATTACAGAAGTGTTCATTTTTACAATTACAGCATTGTACCATTGTCAATTCCTTGGAAAATAACCACAATAAACAAATAAAAGTAAGTTTATATGATGTAACTCGATAAATGGAATTGATTGAGCGCTGTAATCTAGAACGCTGTATCTGTAGATACGGCATATTCTCTTTTGCATAAATATACTAAGTGTACAAACTCGTCCACTTTTTCCAAGTATGTGTCCATTAATGTCTTTATCATGTCTCAAATATACAAAGTCATCCACTTCCTCCAAGTAAATTAGATTAAAAGATTAGTAGATTTGGAAACATACTTATTGCTAGGATCAGGGGTGGACACGACGACGTCTCCCAGTCGGACGTGGCGACTGTAGTCTGTGTAATGCGGCACTCCTCCTGCCACCCCCACGAGGAGGACATGGTCAATCTAAAATAATAATATAACATTCAAAATTTGACAAGCAAAAACCAAAATTGCACAACATCAATGTCAAAATATACGCAACCAACGTGATAAAATAATTCTAAGGTTACAAAAATAACCGGTTCTTGATAAAAGGAAAGAATATTTAGGATCTTTTAAAAAATTTATTAACAAAGCCTAATAATGATTAAACATTCTTTGTTAAATAACTTAAACATTGTTAAAAAAATTGTTAAAATGATTTAGATTTTTTTTTATTTTTATTAGTTATTAAAATGAATTGTCAAATCGTTGTCAATGTTTTTAATTATTTTTATTGCTGTGGATGTATCTTTACATTGGTTACTACTAGAGGTGGGCTTTTCAGTTTTAATCTTCAAAAAAACCAAAACCGTTTTTGTTTCTCAAAATAAACGGTTAGGTACTTGAAACTGTTTTAAAATAAAGCTTTATGTTTTAAATGCACTAATAACGAGTCCGGGGGTAAATTGCTCTAACTTCGGGAGGTGATTCTTCACGATAAATCAAGAAAAAAAATTTTTAGAAAAAAATTGTTTGTATGGAAAAAAATGCTTCTATGGAAAAATATTTTTATACAGGAAAAAATAATGATTACCTTCTGGAAGGTTCCCAGCAGTCTGGTGGTTGTGTTCCCTGCTGCAGTCATAGCTTCCCTGGTGTGGCCCAGAGAGGGCAGCTTGGTGCTGACGACTCTATGGGCTCCAATGTTCCCCAGGGTGTACACGTTCGACTCGCCTGTTAAAGACACCAACATATTATTAAACTAATAATTCAAATAGGCAAGACGGAATATTTATTCAAAATTGTTTTTTTTTCAAGTATTATTTATAATTCATTATGTTCTAATGTTGACATTATAAATTAATTTTTAAAGTACCTACACAAGCACCATATCGGAGAAGCGAACATTCATTATGATTATGATATTATTTAAAATGAATGTGCATGTATGACAATTACTAAATACAAGTGCAGTCACAAAAAACGTAATACGAAAACCATTACCATTTGATTTGAAAAAATGATGAAATTCATGATATCCAGTGATATATTTAGGTGAAACATGATCACTAAACTAAAACCATTTCAAGTCTGAAAGGCGGTACCAGTGCTATATTGAGATATTCAGTTGGAATACACGGTTGTTTATTTATTTTCGGGAAATGCAGCCAAAATAAAACCAACTATGGATTTCCTCCTTGTGACTGAACCTCTAATAAGAATAATAAATATTAAAATTTATAAGAAAACTACCCGAAGGGTACCCAGCGTTGCTCGACTTTTCTCTACTTGAAATATCCATGAATTATGTATTTAAACCTTCCGGAAGAAGTTCTCTAAATGATAGTGAAAACCCTATCAAATTCCGTTGCATAGTTTAGAAGAACTACACGCACAAACAGACAGACGCGGATAGTGACTTTGTGTTACTATTTAGAGATACCAATGTATTGCCACAATGTCGGAACACGTGTTCCTCAAAAAAATTTTCGAATTTCGTTTCATTATACATATATTATATCAGGTAATATCGCAGGTAAATGAACACGAGTTATATTATATTATTACGAATCTACCAAAAGTTAATCAGAAAACGGCCTGTAATCCCGTTTTAGTTCATTATGATCTGGGATGTTCCCGAACGTTCCAGACTATTCCCGAACATTTCAGAATGTTCCGGGACGTTCTGGAATGTTCTCGAATGTTCTGGACAGTTCTAGAAATTCCTAGAGAGCGAAACTTCCAGCCCTTATATCTTCAAAAGCACGCCCGTAAAAACGGGAACCTTCTTCATGGATGAGGGATAGAGAGCTACCACACCATATAACTGCCTCAATCGTACCGGGATTCGTTTCTGAGTTTTAGTGGCAGGCATATTCTACACTTACTTTTATAAAATATATTGATTATATTAAAAAAAAATAGCCCTTGAAAGTAAGCAATTCATTTATTTTATGGAGCTTATTCTGGTATAATTGAGGGTGTCATATTACGACAAGAAATCATATTATAATAAACGTAAGACAGGATATAACATTAATTCATTAAGTTCAAAACAAAATTATATAAAACTACAACAGCAAAGTTTGTAAGAACTGCATGAATAGGTATTTCGTTTTACTAAATTTCACATTTTTTCCGTCACTTGAGCCTAACTTCACTTAATAAAATAATATCACTACCATAATTAACTTTATTGAAATATTTAAAGAAAGATTATGTTTGCCAAACAATGTACATGTTTATATGTTTATAAAACTATTAGCACACACGAAGATGTGAGCTAACTTAAGATTAATAAATAAATAAATAAATTAGCTAAATTATTTAAAATTTAGTGCGATAATAAGAAGGAAGATATAAGATTTTCCAAACTAATTAATTTAAAATTACATTAAGTGCATTTTCTAAAAATATATCTGGAAAATTGTGAATATTTCGCTAAATGTGAAATAATATATTTATCAAGCTTATTGTGTTATTTATTCTTAATATAATTTACCTAGCGTTCATAATTGCGCAACGACATACCTTCATATAAAATAAGTAGCATTTCAAAACTCATTACTTTTACGGACATAGTTCTATTTTAAACCAATATATTAAATTCGCTAATATTGGTGGTATAGGTGCAATGTGTTCACGCCTGATGTACAACATAATCAAAGAAAATCCAATATGGATGATTTGCGCTATTTATTTAAGGAACATAATAGCATATTTCTTGATTGAACGTAAATAATACAGTGAAGGAAATAGTATTATTAATAATCACGGAGGCGGTCAAGCATCGGCAAACATTAAATTCCTTTCCGCGTGAATACACTCAATCGAGATTTCCTTCCCGCGCGAATTTCCCGCCCATGTTGTTATGGGCGGTGAAACCAGCTATGGCCAGGTAAATTCATGTACTGTTTGTACTATCACAGTTAGCAGTTTATGTTTTACAAAACCTGCAGCGTTTTAACATGTTTTTAACGGTGACCGGGTATCTCATCAAAATTACAGTTTAACACAGCTACAAAAAGTGACATAAAGTCATGAAAAGTGATGAAACAAAAACTAGGTTAAATAGGTTACTTAGGTAACTATTTAACCTAGTTTTTGTTTCATCACATGTGTGTTCGATTGTCATTTTGATGAAATATCACGGAACCGTTTTTAAAAATTAATTACATAACATATATCATAATACTTGTAAATGGGTAGTAAATTTCTAAAATAATTTTTATTTTTAGTTCGAACCTTTTTTTTCAATATGATAAATCGGTGGTGGTTGTTAAAAGTTAAGGTAAGACTATAAAATTAAAGCAAAAAATGCATCTTTCCGAAAAATGATTGGCGGAAAATATCACAATGATTTTTTTTGACTCGCTTATAAAAAAAACCTGCAAATGTTTTATACCCCAAAAAATCAAAATGAGAGTTTCATATTATTTGAAAACCTCCATGCAAACGCAATTTTAAAACTATCAAATTATGTATAAAATTTACAGATTGTAGTATTGTTATCGATCGGCCAGTTCGAAAATGAAAAAAATGAAATAACTATTTATTTTAAACTTTTAGTAAAAACGGGATAACGAATGGAAATAAAGACGACACAATTTCAATAAAACTAGTTTGACTAAAACAATGCCTGAAACAACAGTTATTATAATTTATTACAAAGTTACACAGTCAACATTTCAGATACTGCGATGTTTCATTTCTCATCTGACGCATGGCCATAACAGGTATTTGCCTCTACCTCTAAAAGGTAGGCACGAGATGTTTATGTTTAGTAGTTTAGTCCAGCCGGTTATCAGACAGAGCCAACAGCCGCGAGTGTAAACCAAACTAAACCTGTAAAGTTCCACAATAAAACGTTCTTCTTTCAAAATATACTAAAGGTATGTGCGCCATTCCTCTATTCTCTTCTAATTTTGAATGTTTAACAACGTCCATTTGCATTTATAGCGATAAATGGCGACTTAACCTCTAAGTAGCGATAAAAAGATCAAACATGATCAAACACGTAATCTAATCATATTTGTGATGTAAACAAGAAAATTATAATGAAACCTAACATCTGTATGATCACAATAGCGACGTAACCTCAAAGATTCGATTAAAAGAGAAAATTTATACGTTTGTGTATGAGGTAGGTATCTTTTTAACTAGGTAGTCACAAATCTACTCGTATTTGTCGTGTCAATCAATCAGCTTGTCAGATGTACAAGCTGATTATTTTTTGTAAAGATCTCTGTTGACAATTATGTACTTCATTGTTCATTCATTGAATATTAAAAATACAAATCTAAATAATTTATTTAACGTCTGTATTTTATATTTTGTCGAACACAAATCGACATAGATTTACGTTTGAGTGTTTCCTCGCGTACGTGAAGCATCGATCGTTTACCGATAAGTTTTAAATGGGTTTTGTTCAGTGCTCTATGCAGTCACGTCTATTTCTGTTTACTGACGGTTACTTTGTAATTGTACGAATGTACAGGGATTGTGTTCTCTGTTCTCATTCAGCTCCACAAAACGATAACACACACTAACGAAAAATGGAATCCTTCAAAAATCTTAAATTTCTTTTAACAACGCATGGCTAAGTTTATTAATTTCTACAATACATCTCCATATTCTGTTGATTTTTTAATTTGAAATTAAGACCAATTCACTGCTCACTTTGGTCAGCCGATTTTCCATCTTCCTCCAATCTTTCTTTCGATAAAGAGGGTCTGGACATTTCTCATGGGGGACTCCGAAAAATACAAATTTAAACGAAGTTTGTAAAAGTAGAGTGGAAACCGTTTAAGACGACACCGGTTAAAAAGAAAATTCGTTTAACACGAAACTGTAAACGCTTATTCAAAAAAAGATATTTTGCATTTAGCTAATTTTAGCACTACTTAGGTGCTTAAAGCGATAAGGTACCTACTCAATAATATAAAATGGTTATCAATTTATTTCAAAGAAAGATAAACGTTTCGAGGTTACGAATAACCTGACAATATTTGAAAATCTTCTAACCTCCAACTTCCATAATTAATCGTTGTGATTGTTGGTTGTGCAATGATGGAGGACTTAGTTAGCGAGGGATTGAACCCGCCTGATGGGACCAGACGCATTTGTCCACTCGGCAACTAGCCAGTCTATTTTTATATTAGTTATTTTTCTCGTTGGCGGTCAAATCTACGACGTAGTTATTAAGAACGCCTACATTATGACTAGCAAGTAAGACGCAAGTTATATCGTTGCCTATTTAGGAAAGTGGCTTGAAATTCTCTCAAGATATAAACTGACGTATGTATAAACGGGCGTGTCCGTGTGTCCGAAGCTCGCTCCATTACTTGATGAAATGTGGGAGGTTGGTATGGGTATTACTGCACGGGAATTATAAATGGGATAACCAGCACCAATGCTTTGGGTCACCCGAAGCGGTACTATATTTGGCGACTTAGTAGGGGTGTCCGGGTTCACGGGGTGAAGTTTGTCCAGGCCTTGGTGGCAGATAAGTCTGCCCACCAGCTTCTTGGATGAGAGATGGAGTCATACGTCCGTCACTCTTGGACACAGTGACCCCCAGATCTAACCACCCCTAATACCTGTTTCATTCCCAGAAATTTCTCTCCTTCCTAAAAATACCATACACACAGCATCCTCAAAGATGACACAGGACCCGAGGGAAATTATTTTCCTGGTGGCCTTTTGAGTTGAGTTAATTAAAAAAAATATATTTCAAATGCGTTCAAAAATCGAAATTATTTCTCGAGAAGAGTCAATTTCATTGGCACACGGAGAAAACTTAGTGATATGAAATATTGCTAATTTGTTAAAAATGTCTACAAATTACAAGGCATTCCTGTTAAAAACGGGACTGCAGGCCTTTAACGAATGAATTGACAGATTTTCTAATAAACTATCAGTAAAACACGAATGTGTTATGGCGATAACGGAACACGTATTTTTAAAAATTGTAATATTTTTCAATTTCGTAATTATATAATATCAGGATAAACGCAGCTGCATAAAACGTGTTCCGATAAATTATGCAAGTACTAATATTTTATAGGGATTTTATTAAATCAGAAATACTCAGTTTTCTCCGTGCATTTCTGGAGAAAACTGGTATCGCCGATCTAAATTTGTCAGTTTTCAGTCAGGTAGATAACAACTTTTAGCAGTTTTTTTTTCTCAGCACTCTGAAGAAGGCTGCAGAGAAAAAAAAATCAAACCGAGTTCCTGATCTGAAACACGCAGCTTGTTCAATTCATTTCGTAATACTTCATGAAAGGTGATCGTTGTTTATAAATATAACCTCCGATGTTCACTGTGATTCAATAAGCCCATAGACATTCAAATTGATAGACCAGCCAATCAGGGGCAGGGTAGCAAACCAAGTGCGCGGAGCGTGGGACGCGCGCGACCGTCTACCTTTCTGTGATTTATCAGTAAATTAATCTGAAGGTATACCGCTATTCAGTACTCGAAAATAAAATCTGCTTACGAATTTTATTTCCAAGAGTTATCGAATCACTGGCCAAATTGGCCAATCCACGGCGAAATTGCACTAAACTTTGAATGCAACCTTACAGAGGCGGTTTAGAATTGTAATTCTACTGGCAAACCTTTCTTCTCCTGGTGACAGGGTTACAAGGACGGGTAGGTGGGATATAATAGTTGAAAATATCTATAGGTATATATGCCCGAACATATACACTTTTACAAATGTGTTTACCGTCGCTACACCAGGCGGGTCGTGTAAAAACGAACATTCAGATCCTGCGTGGAAAAAACCCTAAATGTACTGCGCAACAAACCTTTGTCCTACTTTAGCGAACTGAACTTTACTTTTTTGCGCAAACTCTGTTTATAATCTTCGGCGGTCAACGTACTACTGATGTCGTAATTTATTAAAGCAAAAAATAATGTGCCAAATGTGCCAAAAATATGGTCACGTGGTTTGCCTCCAGCTTGTCGAAATGATACCCAGATTTCATGTTAGGCAAGTCTATCAATTTGTATGTCTATGATTAAGTCATACAGCAGTAGACATTCTGCCAGCATGATCTATGTCCATGATAATATTATTCTGGCATGGTGCTAATCATTGACAGAAGTGGCCAATTGAGATTCAGATCATGTTTGACCCGGACCAACGGTTATGCGATGGTGCAGGGGTCGGTGAACTTTTTGGAGAATTATCCCAAAATTTACATTTGTGTGACCCCGGTGACTTGAAACTGAGAAAAAAATATGGATTTTCTGTTTCATTTAAGCTACAGAATTATTGCTACTATTCTTAAAATACACAATATTCGGAAAACACGAATTTAAAATAAATAATGAATCCATTTCGTATGGAGAATACAGTAAAACAAGCTGAAAACAATGCATGCAAAATCACTTGAACGGTGAGCTCTGGTGCAATGAAATTTGCACAGCTTCTTCTCTCTGATATAGCAACATTTATGTCTTGAGCTATGGAGCATTGAAATATTCATTTAACGGTAAAAAATACTTTCATACTTGGCGAAGAGTTATTAAGTAAATCTGCATTCTTATTAACGGCTATGGCCTCGAGCCTCACAATTACGAAAAACACTGGCTCAGGACTTAAGAGAAATTATCTTAAAGGAATAGGACTATTTTAAGATTTTTTGACGATTTTCACATCCGTCCCGCTGGGGAGTGATTACAGCGGGCATTCTTTGACCGCATGTTCGGTGCTCTGCACAGTACGGCATTCACACGTCGCCGACTCTTATAGGCCCCACCTGTGCATCATACGGGCTGTGCAACTGTGGGAGGAACTTATCCCATTACAATATCTACGTTATTTCAATCTGGAGAATGTTTTTTAAACAGTTTTAAGTGCATTGTTACAGCGTAGGCTAACCTAGATACGAAGTAAGAAAAATGTTTGTTTTATGCTGATAAAGTTTTTACGACTCTACTACGGGTGGTTTTAAAACATTATTAGATTAATGGCCATTGCAGTATGAAAAATGAGCACATAGTTATTTTTGTCTTTTATGCGAATATTTTGCTAATCAACGAGGTAAAATCTAAAATAAACGTAATTATATTAACAGCATTTTGTACATGGAGAAAAATGAGTATTGCTAATTAAGGATTTCTTCAAATTATTGGTAATCAGGTTTAAGACAGGATTGCAGGCCCTTTATAGTTATATATACACGTGCAAATAAAAATCTTTATATATCATCAAGGCAAACAGGTGTCTGAACACGTGTTCTGTTATTTACTAAAAGTTTTTCGGGAAATGGCCTGCAATCTTGTTTTTAGCCGGATTATGAATGATTTGTAAAGATTCCTAATAAATTAGCACTATTCAATTTTATTCGTGTATCTACAATTCTCCACAACATTCAGGTACTTCCCAACCTTCCTATTCCCCATCTCCTTCTCTTTCCCATTCCATTCAATCTTACAACATGACCCAACTAACAATTAATAAGTTTTATGGTAGGAAAATGAGTCATTTAAATTAATTATTTAAATAACAAAAAAAAAGATTTCTAAAAGTATTGTTTGATCTCGAGTGAAACCGGTTAGTGAATGCAAGAATAATAGATAAAACGGAAAATGTACTGTTGATGTTGGTACAAAATCTAGGAAAAGTACAAAATCGTCGATAGCTTGGTGGAAAAAATTATTTATGTATTTCAAATGTCAAGTTTCCGATACTTGGAAAACCTTTATTACGGTTTGACATTTCAATGATACACACGTAGACAATATGGCAACAAGAAAAGCAACATACATATTTAATGAAGTAGACTTGCCGTCTCTAAAATCTCGTTAAAAATAACATTCTACGAAATTGACGTGTAAAATCCTAAAAAGTTTACGTTAGCATTGTTTATGCTAAAATCTAAATATTATCGAAACTACTTTGGTGGTTAACTAGCTGTGGTCCCCGGCGTTGCCAGTGCGTTGGCCGAGTTCACTGAAATCAACAGACAAAAATTTTCCTCTTATTTTGTAGGTCGAATTGGTAAACGTACCAAAATTCTGCTTTAACATGTGGAAAAAGGGGATGGGCGGTTTTTAGAAGTAGACAGTGATGTTCTTCTTGTTTTGAAGGTCAAGTGTGCAAAATTTCATCAATCTCAGAATAAAATTACAGATTTCTATAAAAATCAAATGCACGCCATCCGATCGATCGATGGAGGAAAATGAATTAATCTTTCCTAGAAATAAAATAAAATATTTTTTTTTACTATTTCACCTTATCGAAGAATCAAATGAAACGTTGTTAAGGCGATGCACTACGTCGTGTAATATTTTAAATTGAGCCGTTATCAATAAGAACCCTTACGTAGATGGCGATAAGGTTTAAATTCCCGCTTAACACCATCCGCCTGTTTTGATTTATGCAAGAAAAAAACATGGCCAAAAAGTACCTTTTATTTTATTTTGTGGATGTTCAGGCATAAATATTTAATTTTTTTTTCGATCATTTTATAATTAACTTAATTTACCACATTATGCAATAAAATCATAACCGAAAATGGGTTTGTAAGTAGGAGATTTTGAACTTTACAGCAGTTTTCATAGGCCTTTACGTTATTTTTTTCTGGGCTTATAAAAAGACTTATCTAAAAAATACTCGATTATTTCAAAGTACAAGATGTATTCTACTCGCAGTATTTAATTAAAGCATCTGAAACATTTCTAGGCGACCAAATTTTCAAACCAATAACACATGATTTTGCATTACTACGTATGGCATCGCCTTAACCAAATAAACCACGCGACCTTATAAAATAATAGGTATGCCCATAGACATATGAATGGTATGCCACTGCGACAAAATTGACTTGTGAAACACCTGTGAAAACAAACAGCTTGGTTTCAACTGTAGCTAGTGCCTACCGCAAAGGTATAAATGTATTGAAACTATCAATTGCTTGATCACCTGTAAATATAATCTGTGGTCATAAAATGACATAATTATGTAGTGGTACCTATGTCCAAGCGATTGGACAATGCAAGCAATGTTGATTTATACATTGCGTTGCTTGCGTTACGCTCGGTTCCGAGCCAAAAGGCGCCTGGATAAACATTAATATCGGTGCCTAATAATCTAATAAAAAATAAACGATATTAAAAAAAAGAAAAAAATAATGTATGAGACAGGCGAGCACTATTTTGTAGGTGAAAAATTCTACGGAACGACCTGTTCCAATGGTATATTTTCACAAACTATGAATACCTTTACAAATGTGTGGAAGATTTAAAGTTTATTTTTCTGAATATGATTATCGTGCTAAAAATATGTAATTTTGGTCATAATTATTGATTTGAAAAACCGCACATTCCGAAACGGTTCCAATTGGCTACAACGTCATTGTTGACATAGAAACCGCCAATTTCTGGTAAGACGGCTGTCACCAAC